>NW_021145538.1:19736-81208 GCF_002837175.3 Physeter macrocephalus
CCACAACTAGAGAAGGCCCTCGCACAGAAACGAAGACCCAACACAGCCAAAAATATAAATAAATAAATAAAATTTAAAAAAAATATTCCGGGGGAAAAAATTCCAGAAAGTTGCAAAAAGCGAAACTTGGATTTGCCTGCAGGAAACTGTTTACATAGCATTTACATTGTGTTAGGTATTATAAGCAATCCAGAAATGATTTCAAGTATACAGGAGTATGTGAGTAGCTTATGTGTAAATACTATACCATTTTATATTATATAAAGGACTTGAGCATCTGCAGATTTTGGTATCCACAGAGGTCCTGGAACTAATCCCTCTGGGATACTGGCTATGGAAGGAAGATGTATTTCACCAACATATGCCCAAGTCTTTTTGCCCTTTACAAGGCCCTAGAATTGCACACATTTATTATTCCAGCAAACCCTATGCCAACATCTGGCAACATCTTCCCTCGACAAATTTTTAATGAGTACTTACTATGTGTCTTAGCACTATGGTAGGCGTAGGGACTTTTAACAATTAAATCCACAATCACTTTGTGAGAACCTACTTAGCACAGGTTCTCAGCACAGCGTTAAGGACACATCCAGTTAGTCTCCATTTTTTCTTCCAATAGACTTTTTTTTCTTTTTTGGTTGCGTTGGGTCTTCATTGTTGCGTGCAGGCTTTCTCTAGTTGAGACGAGCAGGGGCAACTCTTCATGGTGGTGCACGGGCTTCTCGTTGCGGTGGCTTCTCTTGTTGCCGAGCACGGGCTCTAGGCGCACAGGCTTCGGTAGCTGCGGCTCGCGGGCTCTAGAGCGCAGGCTCAGTAGTTGTGGCGCACGGGCTTAGTTGCTCCGCGGCATATGGGATCTTCCCGGACCAGAGATCGAACCCGTGTCCCCTGCATTGGCAGGCGGATTCTTAACCACTGTGCCACCAGGGAAGTCCCCAACAGACTTTTTAAGTGCACCCATTCTTGGCTTAGCCCTGTTCTAAGCACTAGAGATAATATATTAATTTATACAACAAATGTATAAGAGAATCTACTACGTAGCAGGTATTGGGCTTGGCAGTGAGGACATTTATATCACAGCAAACATTTCATGAGTGTCTGTTATATGTCCTATCACTGTGCTAGGCAGTAGAGTTTCACTCATTCATTCATTCATTCACTTAACAAACTTAATTAGCACCCACTACATACCAGTTATTACGCAAGGCTCTGGAGAAATTACTAAATTTGAATAGATATCATTTCCTTGCCTTCAAGGAAATTACAAATTCACAGTTGTAGTAAGGATAAGACATGTACACAAATTAATAAATCAATCACTCATTTATGGAGGATTTGTGGTATACAAGAAGAGACAGGGGCCCAAATAAGAAAACAAGTGATAAATGATAAATAGAAAAGAAAAGACAGAAATGCAAGACGATTTGGAGATAGAAGAGGCCAGGAGGTTGGGCAAAAGCTTTGGGAAAGAGGTGACTGGAAGGATTGGGGTGTATGGAAAAGAAGGATTGGGGTGTATGGAGAAGAAGTGAGGGCATTTCAGGTAGTGGGAATGAGAGACGTTAATGTCAGAGGTAAAACAGATGGGACCTGATGACCAATGAAATGTATAATCAGAGGGAGAATATATTATTATAACATATATAAGCTGGAAGTGGCACACCCCCTTATAACAGCCCTGTGAGGCTGGTACTGTTTATTCCCATTTTACTGATAGGAAACAGGCTCAGAGAGGTGAAGTGACTTGTCCAAGGTCACACAGCTAGCAAATGGCAAGTCAGGATTCAAATAAGTCTGAGTTCACAGCGCACGCTCTACTCTCCAGGGGAGCACAAAGAGGGAATGGGAGGAGTAGTGGAAGCCTTCAAGGGGGAGATGACATCTGAAGGGGGCCATGAAGCACAAGTAGAAGTGCTGTGGATAGAGGATCACGAAGAGCATTCAGGGTATGTACAAGCAGAAAACATAGGTCAGCGAAGGGCAAGGGAGGGCCAGTCCCCCTAGGGAGCCATAGTTTCCACCTCAAAGAGGAGTGTGGAGGGTGGGGAGACCAGGAAGGTGAGGGCCAACTGTCTCACCAGCTCCCTAATCCCCATCACCGGGCACCCAGCTGGACTCTGCTCCTACCTGAATACAGAGGCAGGGAACCAGGTCTGTGTGGTTCAAGGTGATGGTCTGCGGCCCAGTCTGTGGGACAAGCAGGAGAGAAGTTGAAGAAGATGAGGAAGAGGAAGGCTGGAAGCCAAAGTTAAGGACACCGGGCAGGCAGCCGTTCCCCCACCAATGTTCCTTGCTTTGGGTGGGGGTGGCTGTGTCCTTTTCAAAGGTGCCCTATGACAATGCACTTGCAACTTTAGCACAGGCATCGGCCTGCAGTGGGAATGGACGTGGGGACGGGGAGGCCTCACCAGGTTTCTGTGCCACCAGGGTTTTGCAGGGCCCGGGACCTGGTTCCAGTACAGGGAGAGGCCAAAGCGCTGCTCCTCAGGGACGTCCAGCACAAGGCGCACGTCGTCGCCATCTGCAGACACTTTGAGCCCGGGCAGGGCTGCGGAGGAGGCAAAGAGACTTCCTTCACCTCTTCTGTACACCCAAGCCTGGGTCACACCCACCCACTGCCCCTTTGGAGTTTCCTTCAAAGCCTTTAGACTAGGAGGCCCCTGGAGGGCAGAGCCTGTGTCTCCACGTCAGACCAGACTTCAGCCACAGCCCAGGACTGAACCCATGTAGGCCCCAGTATGGGGTCTGGAGAGGGCTCTTCTCCTTGCTCCTCCCTCTGCAGCCAGAAGTACCTGTAACCACTGTAAAATAAATCATTCTCCTCTGCTCAGAACCTTCTGATGGCCCCCACATCACCCCAGAGTAAAAGCCAGAGTCATTACAGTGGCTTGCAAGTCCCTCCCCAATATGGCTGCTGTGAACACTCTAACCTCATTTTCTATCACTCTTGTCCTTAATTAACCTGCTGCAGACACACTGTCCTCCTTGCTAACACTTAAACACACTAGACACACTCCTGCCTCAGGCCCTTTGCACTGGCTATTCCCTTCACATGGAACCCTCTTCCCTCAAATACCCCATGGCTCCTCCCTCACCTCCTTCAGGTCTTTTGCTCACGGACCACTCCAACTCCCAACCTCTCTATCCCCCTTCCCTGAAATTTCTCCATAGCACTAATAACCATCTAACTTATTGCATATTTCACATCTCCATGTGTTTATTGTGTCCTCCATCACCCCCACCCTGACCCTGACTCCCAGCTAGAACGTCAGCTCCATGAAAGCAGGGATTTTTGTCAGTTGTTTTTTTTTTTTTTTAAATTGGTTTGTCTCCAGTGCCTAGGGTTATTCCTTGAGCAGGGTAATGACTCAATAAATATCTTATGAATAAGTGAATCAGTGTCTACCAAATGAATAAAGATATGAAGTCCATGATGTGTATCTGTATCCTCAAACCTCTGGTGCTGAGTAGTCTTTAATGAATTACCAAAGAGGCATCAAGCTTAAGTTTAAGAACCCAAATAGAAAATGAAGTTGAAATCATTTGAGTTCAAAAGCATCACAGTGTTTCTATCTCGATGTGGCTGGTAGTTATGCAAGTGTATACATATGTAAAAATTAAGTGAACTGGACATTAAAATTGGTGCACTTTACACACTTTTCTGTATGTCTGTTATACCATGATAAAAAAGAAAATACAAAACATAAAAATGAACAAAGTCCAAATAGTACATGAGAAAAATCATCAGAACCTTGAGTTTCTTAGCCCTTATTTTATGATTTAATATTATTTTTATTTTAATATATGGGGGCGGGGTGCACTGTAATCTTGACAATGTTTTGGGCCACTAGATGTTCCTGGTACTAATAAATATTTGTTCTAAGAAGTGAGAGATTCACCTTTATATTCTAAATGCCTGGCACTGAGTAAGAGCTACCGCAGTTCTTTTGTGATAAATGAATGAATGAATAAATGAGCTCGGTGAGCCTCTGGGATGTGGCAGCCAGACCTGAAGTTCACTCCAAGGGTCCCTCACACTCCAGATCCACCCCAACCCTCCTCCCAGCCCTGCTGGCCCTAGCTCCTACCCCAGCAGCTCTGAATGCTGTCCCGGACTTCAAGACCCCTGCAGTCTGGGGAGAGATCACAGAAAAGCCTCTAGTGGGGTTGGGGGCAAAGAAAGAACAGGGGCAATCCGACCCATGGGGAGCCCTGGGAAGGGCTCCCTGTCCCCTCAATACCACCCATATCTATTCCAGTGCCCAAAGCACCTTCCCCAGGCACTGGGAAGCAATGTCACCTGGGGAGAGGAGGCATGAGGGACTGACTATGGGCGGCTGGGAGTGAGAGTGCCTGAGAGCGGCCGGACAAGGAAGTGGGTGAAAGCAGAAGGGCAGTGGCCGGTGGGGAGAGAGACTAAGGGGCCAGCACTTGGGGCCCCTCAGGCTCTGGGGCCACTTACCAGGCAGCTGCTGTGTGAGATTGAGTTCCTTCTGGTACCGGGGCTGAGTGTAGGACCAGATTCGCACCTCAGCCCCCAGGGCAGCCTCGAAGCAGTCAAATACTACAGAGCCCTGTGAGGAGAGGGTGGCGGAAGGCTGGTGGTATAGGGCTCAAAATTGAGGCTCCTTTCCATGGTCTGCTCCACTCACCCTCTGCCCTATTCCCAGCCAATAACTATTCATACTGTATGGCCCCCAATTCTGCCATGAACGTGTCCTCAAAGGCCTCCAGATCTAAAGCACGTGCCCTCTGGAGGGGTGGCAGCAGGGCCAGGAAACGTGCCCTCACTCTATTAGTCCTTGCCTCATCCCTGCTGTTCCAGGTCACGTGCCAAAGCTAAGGTGATCAGAGACCCCAGACCCCAGCACCAATGTGGGAGGCCCTCCCCACAGAAGTCGTTCTCACTCCCAGTGCCTCAGCGGGCCTCCTGATTGCCCTGTGAGGGGGACCAGCAGGTGATCTCCCATTATTTTCCAGGTAAGACGATATAGACTGGGGGCTGGGGACAGGAAGGAAGTCAAAGTTTGAGTAACTTGGCCCAAGTGGAGATACATATCGCAACCATGAGCAGCCCCCTGAGGCTGGGAGAAGCTCTGCGAGGGGACAGACATGGTATATGTGGGGCAGACACGGACAGTATGGCAGGGAATCCGGAAAAGTGGATTCAGCCCACATACTTCCCCTCTGCAAGCCTCAGCTTCTCTATCTGGAGCATGAGGGCAATAATAATGTCTAGTTCATGGGGGTAGTTTTGAGGATAAAAGAAAGGAAAAATTAAACTTTCTGAGACTCTTCCGTGTTGGGTATTATACCAGGTGTTTTATACATATCAACTCATTTTATTCTCACAACAGCTATATGAGGTAGGACTATTCTTTTTTTTTTTTGGCCGCACCGGGTGGCCTGTGGGATCTTAGTTCCCCAACCAAGGATCGAACCCGGGCCCTCGGCAGTGAAAGCGCAGAATTCCAACCACTGGACCACCAGGGAACTCCCGAGGTAGGACTGTTCTTTTTCCCACTTTAAAGACAGGAAAACTGAGGCATAAAGGACTTGCTCACAGCCCTGCCAGAATCAGGACCTAAAGAGATAATGCACGTGAAAGCACTTCATAAATTCATTATTATTTCGCATACCACAGACTGACCAGGCTGCACGAGGGCAGCAGGCACTTGCACCTCCAGTAGGACGCAGCGGGCAGTAGGGTAGGCCTGGAAGGAGAGCACGACGTGGGCCTGGAGAGAGGCTGTGAGCAACAGGGCAGGGGGTCGGGTCAGGCTCAGGGGCCCTGGGCAAGGCTCTGGCGAGGGGCAGTTGGGCCAGCCGGCTTCTCCTCACCGTTCCTAGGCTCCTCGATCGCTGGGTCCTCTGCAATTCCAAACTTCTCTTCATCTTCAGGCTCTTCCCAGTACCCTGGAATGACCCGAGAGCAAGGCTCAGATCTAGCCCCAGCTCTGGCTTTGGGTTCCTTCCAGGAAGCTCAGTGCTAGGAAGCAGAGGCCAGGCTTGGGGCCGGGGGTGTGGGCGGGGAGACCAGTCTGACCTGGGGGTGGGGGGGTCCGTTGGCCAGTGTCCTCCAGGAGAATACTAAGGATGCCCCGTGCTTCCTGACAGACAACCTCCCTGGTCTTCGTGCCCACTCCAGACACACTCACATGCACCCATGCCCAGTCATGGGATGACAGGCTCACCATGCACAGCCAAGTGGACGGCCACACGCACACAGAGGTCACAGTCGGTCTCCTTGTAGCACCTTAGCACCAGCTCTGTCTGCAGGCGTGTGGGCACCAGCACGGGGCCTGCAGCAGACACGAGGCTCCCAGGCAGGCAGAGCATGTCACCATCTATGTGTGAAGGGTGGGGTGAGAGCTGAAGCTTCTCAGACCCAGAATCTGGTTGCACCTGACACCCCCAGAGGGCCAAGGAGCTTTGGGCTCTTCCTGGGCTGAGGGTAGGTGGTGAGGGCATGGGACTGAACAGTTCCCCTCCCTTCTGCCCACCTGGGAAGATCTTTCCTCTCTAAAAGTAGGGCTACTTACCCCAGAGGTGGCAGGAAAGGCCCTGGGAAGGAGGTAAAGACAAGTTAGAGTTTATGCGTCCAAATCTAACCATCTTTTCCTGAGGTCCCCCCACCCGCCTACCTCTTTCTAGGGCTCCCTTTTCCAAGTCCCTCCCAGAAGAGCTCAGGCCCAGCTCTTGCCCCCTCCCCATTCTTCTCTTACACCATCAGCACCCGACAGACCAGCCAGGGCAGTTCTGACAGTGATGGCAGCGGCAGGAGCCAGGCTAGGGCCTCAACGGCCGCAGGCCGAGCCCTGAGCCTTCCTCAACACTCCTGCGGCCCCAGACTCACCGGAGAGCAGCGGGCAGTGTCCTGAGGCCCCACAACCCTCTCTAGAGAGAGGACCACAGGGTTTCGGCCCAGTGCCAAGGACAGAAAGAACCAGGGCACAGGCATCTTCCAGGTGCCAGGCAGCACCCAGGCCTGAGGCCCTGTCCTGCCCCCACCCCGAAGGGGGGCTGACACCACACCTCTTCTCCCACTCAGCTGCGTGCCTGCGGGTAGGAGGGGCCGGAATCCCTCCCCGGTCTCGGGGTCCCGGCGCTGGGCCGCTTGCGAACGCCCTCTCCCAGGAGTCCTGACTCCCATCCAGTCCCCGCCAGAGTGCTTTCGTTTTGGCTCCCGGCAGGCAGCCGGTTGTTCCCGCCCCACCCGGTCCCTCCCACCAACACCAGGCCTGGGAGCCAGCAGCCTGGACCGGAGTGGTGGCCTCACTCCCTTCCTCTTTTCCTCTCCTCCTCTTCCCCTCCTCCTCCTTCTCTGCTGACACCTGGCTGGGAGGGGCCCCTGGAGAGGCTGGTGGCCTAATGGCTGAGTAAGGGAGCTCTTACTCACTCTGGGAGTCCCTAAGGAGGAAGGCTCCATCGAGACAACCGACGCCCTAGGCAATCCTGGGGCATTTGCACTTCCCATGTGACTCTGGGATCTTGGTGTCCACAGGGCCCCTCTTACTGGCCACCCCAGGTCCCTTCAGACATTCCCCTTGGGTCTCATCGTGGGACAGGATCTCTAAAGACAGGGACAAGGGGCACCATAACGTGAGCTTTTCACCACTTCCCAGCCTAGGTTCAAGTGAGGGGGAGGGGGGCATGGGACTCAGGACCCAGAGCCAGGAAGACAGGGTCCTGTTTGTGCTGTTGCCATGGGCTGGCTGCGTGACTGTGGACCCACACCACCTTTCTGAACCTGTGTTTTCCTCTCTTCTCTCTGAAGAATCACAGTAAGGATCAAGGAAATTTCCAGGGAGACATTGCTTGTGAGAATATGACCGACATGGATGTGGATTTGGGCCCAGAAAATGATGCATAACAACCGCCAGTCAGGTTCTTGCTGACCCTTCCAACTCAGCACCCTGGGCACACTGGAAAAGCACCTTGTGTTTCTTAGTTTATCCATCATGTTCACCTTTATTCAACTTTCTCTATCTCAGTCTCCACTGTCCCACCTTTGCCCCCATCACCCAGGGCCAAAGCCTCCTTCCTTGGGTCCAGAGCCCTCCCTCCCTCCCTTCCTCCCACTCTGGGCAGGGCCCCGGTCTGGAAAAGGGGGATCCCTGGCTCCCAAAGGGGTTTTCTGTCCCCTCACCCCCTCTGAAGCCGCCTCCCACTCAGAGCTGCCATAGCTCCCGCCTCCCCAACCCCTGTCCCAACCTCTCTGGCCTGGACTGGAGCACATGCAGACTATTCTCTGGCATTTCGGAGAGAGGAAGTGGGACGATCCCCCACTCACAACAGCACTGAGGTCAGAGGAGTTCTCAGGAAAGAGTGACTCTCCCTGGGGGTTCTGAGGGAGAGAACCCTCAAGCATAAGCATGAGGAAGAGACTGGACCCTGGGGGAACGTGGGGAACGTGGGGAACGTGGGGAACGGGCGGGGACAGTGAGTGTGATGCCCCGCTCCCGGGCTGGGAGGCAGCGTAAGGCTTCGCCGCCAGTGGCCCCTAGGAGGCATCCAACGATTCCGGGGTAGAAGCCTCATTCGGGGCTTCCAGCCAGTGCCCCTAGGCCTGCGGCCACAGACATCTGGACTGCGGTGAGCTCTGCTCAGCCTCGATCGGCAAGTTTGGCGGTCTCGCGTTCCAGCTGGCGGCACTGCTCCACGCGACCCCGCAGGCACGGCCGGGCCGCAAGGCGGCCCCAGCTGGTGGCTTGGGTGGAAGTCCGCGCGTCCAGCGCCCGCAGCAGGCGCGGCAGGTCTTGCAGCAGGCGGTAGCGGGGCAGGGCGCGCAGGGGCGGAGGAATGTCGCCTTCGGCGCAGAGGCGACTGAAGTAAGCGAGCAGCGGCGGCGGGCGCGGGGCGGCGCGGAGCAGGGCGCGCAGGGGCGCGGCGCGGGCATCGCCGCCGGCGGGGCTCGGGCTGCCGCAGCTCCACAGCAGCAGCACGGTGCCCCGCTCCCGCGCCACGCGCGCCCGTGCCGCCCAGAGCCACGGCAGCGGGCCCACGCGCGCCACCCGCGTGCCCTCCCACAGGTCCACGATCACGTCGCGCCCGCCGCCCAGCGCGGCCCGCAGCAGTTCAGCCAGCGCTCCCACCAGGCGCCGCTGCGCCTCGGAGTCCGCCACGTGCAGGAGTAGCACCGGCCGCGCTCGACCTGGGCCTGGGGGTGGGAGCAACAGATGAACAGGGTGCGGGGCTAAGGCACAGCCCAGCCCTCTCCTCCCAGGCCTCAGGGCTACATGATAGGGTTAACTCCACCACCACCCCTTTCTTCATCTGCGCTGGGGATGGGTACCCGAGGCAGCTTTAGCCTACAGGCCTATAGGGCGCCTTTGGGCTAATTAGATAAAGGTGCCCAGGAAGAGGAGAGGGCTAGGGCGCCAGGTGCAGCGCAGGCTGGATTTCCGCCCCACTAGTGTCTGGCCTAGAGACTGACTGGTGAACCACCTGCAGAAGGACCTTTGCCCTGCCTTAACCATTCCTGCCCACTAGGGGGCCTGAGGCTCCCCGCCTTGGGTAACAGAGAGCTGGGTGCAGCGGCACGGACAAGGCTCTTTCGGAAGGGAGCCTGTGTGGGGGAGGGATGAGGGCAACTGGCCCAGGAGCCAAGCAAGTCTGAATCCCCAGGTTACCCCCAGTGAGCTTACCTGACAGTGGGCGCTGGCAGGTGAGCACCAGAACAACACCCAGTAGGGTGGTGAAGGCCAGCAGTGCCAGGATCAAGAGCCCCAGGAGCCTATGAGAGACTGAGTCAAGCAGGGTGAGGCCAAGCCCGGCTCCTCAGTGCCCAACCTCCCTCTCACTCCCCCTCCCCCTCCCAAGAACTCACCATCCGGACACAGGAGGTGCTTCCAGGCAAACTGGACATCTGACCTCCACACCTGAGGGCACAGAGCCCCCCAACCCCTGTAAGCCAGGGTAAACCCTCCTCCCAGGGGAAGCTGAATAAGGCATGGGGATAGTGAAGGGGAATCCCCCCGGACAGGGACTTCCTCCAGCACAGGGTTTGTGTCTGGTCCAGCTCTGGCTGGGCACAGAACAAGGTCAAGAGTGGCAAACTCAGAAAGTAAACCCAGGGACTTCCCTGGTGGTCCAGTGGTTAAGACTTTGCCTTCCAACGCAGGGGGTGCGGGTTCAATCCGGGGCAGTGAGCTAAGATCCCACATGCCGCAGGACCAAAAAACCAAAACATAAAACAGAAGCAATGTTGTAACAAATTCAATAAAGACTTTAAAAATGGTCCACATCAAAAAAAAAAAAAAAAAAAAAAGAAAGTAAACCCAAAGTTAACCAGAGCATCCATGAGGATGTGGAAGGCACAGGCCCTGACTGAAGTAATCAGACACCACTGAGCTCCAGCCCATGATCACCATGCCTGAATGTGGAAACAAAGAACCAGGTTTTCTGATTTTTTTCAAGAGACGCCAGAAATCAACTTTTTAAAATGTGACATCTCCCAATATTTAAGTGGTGGCAACTAATTCCAATTTTGAACACCGTGCTGGTCAAATCAAACATTTTTATGGACTGGATTTGCCCCATGTGTCACCTGTGGTATAGATGACAGGGGAGTATATGCAGAGTGAGGGCAGGATTCCTTACCAGGACACAGCCCCCTGGCCTCAGGAAGGGAACGATGAGGTCTAGTGTCACTGAGCTTGAGCCCTGAGTCTGTGGGGAAAAAGAGCAGAATGACTGTCCCCATAGAGGCAGATCTGGCTCTGTCCAGCCCAAGCCTTTGCCCATTGCTGTGTTCCTCCTTTCTACCCACCACCCCTACCCAAACACTACCCAGGCTTAGGGCCAAGTGCCACCTCTGACAAGAAGCCTTGCCAGGCTTCATTCCCAGATCCCGCTGATCGCTCCCAGATCTGAACTGCTGCACAGATAAACATTAATCAGGCAACCAGACACTCGTCAACAAACATACTCTGGGTGCCTACTCTGTGCCAGCCCCTGAGGAGACAAGGCAGGCATGGACATTGTCTCTGCCCTCCAGCAGCTCACAAACCAGGAGGCTAATTATATGCTGCCTCCCTTCTCTGTCCTGCGCACCTGAAGGGGCGGCTTGTCCATTGGAAAGAACGTAAGTTGTAGAGTCAGGAGACCACAGCTAACAAAGTCAGGCTTAACTATTGCCTTTGTGGTTCCTAGCTCTGGGATCTTTGCATGGAGATAGACTTCCTTTCTCCTTGAGCCTCAGTTTCTTCATTTGTGTATGACAGATAATAATCCTTGTTTTACTGAGTTATTGAAAGCATCAAATGGGAATATGCAGGTGAGCCCCCTTTATAATACAAAGTACAGGGACTTCCCTGGTGGTCCAGTGGGTAAGACTCCACGCTCCCAATGCAGGGGCCCGGGTTCCATCCCTAGTCAGGAAACTAGATCCTGCATGCAGGCAACTAAAATTCTGCATGCTGCAACTAAGAGTCCGCAGGCTGCAACTAAGAAGTCTGCATGCTGCAACTAAAAGATCCCATGTGCCGCAACTAAGACACGGCACAGCCAAAATAAATAAATAAATAAATATTAAAAAATACACAGTGCAATGTGTATTCATTTAGTAGTAGTAGCTGTTATTACATTATGGACTCCTTAGGGGCAGACTGTGTTATATACTTTTCTTATATCTCCCAGGGCCTAATACAGAGTGGGAACAGAGTAGGCACTCAATAAATGCATGCTGAACTGATTGCCATCTGTCTACAGGCAGGATGTGGCTTCACCCTGTGCTCTGGGTGCTGGTTAGAGAGTTGATCAGTCTCCACCCTTTGGGAACACCCTCCACCACCTACCCCATACCCCAGCCCTGCCCCAGACCCCATTCTCCAGCCAGCTGAGAGCAGGTGCTGATGCAGGGGCTCTCAAATCATGGTTAAACTCAATGACGTTCCCAGCTCACAAAAATAAATGAGTCCATGGATTTAGCTCTCAATTTTAAGTTATCCCACATGACTCTGTCGTAAATCTTAAGCATGGTTTCGTCTTAAATCTTAAGCATTTGCTACCACCTGTAGGCTTGGGAGCCCTCACAGAATACAAAACAAATAAACAAGCTGCATGTAAGTAAGAAAGAACTGAAACAAGCTAGCTATGCTTAGTCAGCTTGGTGCTGTGGTTTTGCGGATATATTTGATGGTGGTTTTTATGTCAGATACCCAGAAGAGAGTCCGCTAAGTCAAACTGTTTTTAGTTCACATGATAGAGTTAAATCTGTCAGTAGTTTACAGTATTCTGCGAAGAGCACTTCAGCTTCCTGGGGCTCTGCCTCCCAAAGATAGAGAACTTCTGCCAGGAGCCTTGTGGAGGAAGGCAGGAGAGTAGTGGGAGAGGACAGCTGGTCAAGAGAGGGCATCAATATAAAATGCGGTGGGAGTTCGAGTGGGCCAGAGAACAGCTGGGAGTGGGAGGGCCAGTCTCTTGTCTCTGTTTATCCCTGTAGTTCAAAATCGAAAAGGATTAGAGGGACTTCCCTGGTGGCGCAGTGGGTGAGAATCCGCCTGCCAATGCAGGGAACATGGGTTCGAGCTCTGGTCCGGGAAGATCCCACATGCTGTGGAGCAACTAAGCCCGTGAGCCACAACTACTGAGCCCGTGAGCCACAACTACTGAGCCCACTCGCCGCAACTAGAGAAAACCCGCGCACAACAACGAAGACCCAACACAGCCAAAAAAAATAATAATAAATTTATAAAAAAAAAAAAAAAAAAAGAAAAGGATTAGAAACTGCTCCATCGAAGACCCCACTGACTGGCAGAGGAGGCAGCTGAACAAAGGCTGACCAAGTAAATAAATAACCAGATGTTGTAAGAGATTTGCTTGCCTCCACCTGCTGTGCTCTAATCAACAAGTTCTAGTGGGGGCCAAGCCCTGGCTAGGCCATACCTGGCTGATGCTGTACACAGGGGGCACCATGCTGTCCTGCCCCAAGCCTGAGTGGCTCCAGGCAGCACTGAAGGTGGCAGGCATCCTTGAGGAGAAGTGAAGGACCAGCTGCTGGGCCTGGGTATCCATACTCACGTTCCAGGATGGGGCTGCCAGCGGGTAGGAAAGGGCAACATGTAATAGATGATGTTTTGTGGGAGGTGATAGGAGCCGGGCTGCAGTTGACAGAGAAGTCAGGGCAGGCATAGAGTTTGGCTTTGCCGCAGTTGCATGAGGGTGAAATGGTGGGAAGGGGTCCCAGCCAGGGTCACTTATTGGCTCACCGAATGTCTGGTGGGGGCATTCAACGTGGCTGCTGTTTCCAAAAGAGAACTAAGAAATCCAAGAATGGCAAGTCAGCAAGCTCCAGGCACCATGCACACCCTTCCCCCTCCCCTGTTGCCCATGCTTGTACCTTGAAGCAGAGCTGGGGGTGCAAGTCCACCTTCTCCAAGACATACCACTGTGGTGGGAGAAGGGAGTTAGGGAGCAGGGCCCTGGGCCCCAGCCCTGCCCACCCAGGTCCTAGGGAGGCCGTCTCACCCCCTCTGACTCTCGAGCCGTGGCATTGGGGACGTCTTCGCAGAGGGTGTGCCAGCCCCGCCTCTGGCAGAGGGAGGCATCCAGCTTCAGTGGGCACCGGAGAGTCAGGGCCATGACCATCTGACTGTGCTGGCTGTGGTCAGTAAAGTTCACCGACTCCCAGAAGTCCGAGCCATCTGGGCAGGCAGCAGGGGCAGAGAGTGAGGCCCAGGAGGCCTGAGCCCTATCCCCAGGGCATCGAGAGACGATATTTGTGAAGGAGCCTGGCACAGCCCTGGTCTGCCTAGGTGCCTGATAAAGGAGCATGCCTCCTCCTGCCCCCCCTGTTTCCTCTTCTATTTAGCTGTCTCCTCTCCTTCCTGCACCTCCATTCTGGCCAACTCTGTGCTGCTCCCCAAACTCGAAATCTTCATATCTTTGCTTATGTTCCTCTCAGGATCAGGAATGCTTTCCCCTCCCTTCTCTCCTTTCTAAATCCTGCGCATTTTCTGAGCCCAGCTCAGATGTCACTCCCTTTAGGAGACCTTTTCTACTCACGGACAGCCGTCATGGGCTTCTCCCTCCCGTGAGCTCACGCCCTACAGCCTATTCCTTAATTACAACCCTGCCCTGGACCATAGGATGCTTTGTGCTATTTGTTTGTCATGTTTGAGCACCCTGTCTCTGCAATTTGGGCTCAACAGTATGCACAGATGTCACCAACCACTTTCGCATATAATATTGAATTCCAGCCTCATAAGGAGTTGGAAAGTGAGGCAGGGCAAGTATCATTAGTTTACAGATGAGGAAACTGAGGGTCAGAGAAAAATAAGTGGCAGAGCTGGGATGTGAGCCCAGGCCCTCTGGTCCACCTTCTTAGGACATTACCTCCTGGGGTGGATATTTCTGACATTTCTGAACAGTGCTAGTACAATGTTCAATACTCTGATTTATTGGCAGGCTGATTGGTAGACATGGTAGCCCATGACTTGCCCCCACTGACTCCAGAGAAAGTGCCTGCATGCCTTCTGGGGACTTCCTCCAACACAGGTGTAGAGGGTGTGCAAGTGCGTGTGTGTGTGTATGTGCATGTACATGTACATTTGTGGGAGAGAGAGAGACAGAGAGAAGCTGTGCACGCACAAGAGTCACATGAGCAGCACTCACAGGCTTCAGGCCAGCTCTGGAAGGGACATTTTTTGTGCCTCACGGTGTCTTCTTGCAGGTAGGACACCTGCGGGGACAGGGGAGCAGGAAAGAAGGGTCAGAGGAATGGCTTTCCCTACATCACTCAGACTTGAAACTCATTCTGGCTTGACCTTGCCCAGATGCAAGCTGCCTGAGCTGGCAGGGCACCGAGGAGGGGAAGAAGTGTGGGGTGTGGGCAACGGTGGGTGGCACTTGGCACTGAGGGAGGAACCCCAGACTACAGGAGCAAGATCAGTGAGTGAGGGGCTGAGTCCTCTTCTCCCGGAGAGGAGAACGTATCCCCACAAAGAGGCAAATCATGCGGTCCACATTCCTCAACTTTTGCCTTCCCTGGCCTCTACTCTCAGCGATTCCTAAGGCGCCGAGTGCCCCATAGGGCCCCTCCCTCTGAAAGCCCAACACCCAATGTTATCCCCCTGGCAGGTGCTCCCCGCTCCAGGTCTCTGCCTGCACCCTCCCTTTTGTCATCTCCTGGATGACAAGCCCCCCGCCCTTCCTATCTAGTCCAAAGGAGCCTTAAAGCTAGGCCCCTCAGTCTTACAAGGAGAGGAGGAGGGCTTCCATGCAGGGCTAGTGGGGATGAGACTTCTGGGGCCATATGGAGCCTTGCAGTGGCCACGAGCCCCCACTGTGACAGCTCAGAACACCCAGTGAAGGCAGCTGTCTATTCTGCCTCTGTGGGCTGAGGCTGGGTCTCGACAAAGGCAAGCTGGGTTTGGGTGGGGCTGAGGTTGGACTCACCCCCAGGAATGTACCATGGTCAGCAGGACACCTCCATCCCTGGCTCTGTGTGTGGCTCACAGTCAGGCTGGCACCAGTCTTCCCTAGCATCTCGTTAACACCAGCCCTTTTAAAACCCGACTTAGGTGAGATATGCTTGACCAACGGTGCTATCTGGGTGGCCTAGGAGTGAAGCCCTGGACCACCCACACCTTTTCCTCTGCTCACCTCGATGCACAGACAGGGCAGAAGGAATTCATAAGGCAGGTCTACAGTGCAGCCCCCAGACACAATTTTCTGTGGACAAAGCAGCAAAGGAAGAGAAGAAGAGGGGCCTGAGAAAGAGCAGAGGCACCTTGGAAAATGGCAGGAGAAAACCGGGACCTTGGTCACCACACACCCTATTTTTCCTCTTATCTGAGACATTTCTTTCTCTGAGAAATTTCTTCTCAGGGGGTCTCTGCCCTGTAATCTGACCATCTGCTCTAGGTGTCTCAATATATGGAATGCGGGGGGTAGGGAGGAGATGGGGAAAGGAATATACATTTATTGAGCCCCTACTATATGCCAGGGAGGGTGCTAGGTGCTAGAAGCACCAACTCAATTAATTAAATGCTAGCATCATGGTGATCTTGGGAGGCATCATCGCCATTTTAAATGTGGAGAACTGAGGGACTCGGGTACAGCATCAGTCCCTTCAAATGGTACCAACTGTATACAAGGGTATCCGTGACAACTGGAGGTTGAGGTGGAGTGTCAGGGCCTAGGCTGGAAGAATGGGGGACACCTCATTCTCTGAGGAGCAGTGACAAAAGGGAGGGAGATGGAAGGGTACCAAGACAGATGTGACCATTTTGTTATTTTCTCAGGAGAACAGCTTCTTGGGGGAACTGAAAAGTCCTCTTAATGCAACCTGAATCTCACTGAGGGTCCTCTCAGTGGGGGTTAGTGCCATATCCATTTCTCTGCTAGGCATTCATGGCTGCCCCAGGTCTCTGCCTGCCCTTTCCTTCCTCTCCTGCCAGGAGACAAGGTCCCCTGCGTTCTCTGCCTAGACCAAAGAAGTCTTCATGCTAGGCACTTCAGACTTGTAAGGAAGTTTTGGACAATCACCACCTCTCTCTGGGACTCAGTCTCCCCATCTGTATAATGGGTAGGTCCTTTCACTCCAGACCTGTGATTTGGCTTTTATAGGCAGATGGCCCTCCATACCTGGGCATCAAAGGGACGGCTCAGCTCCTCACACTCCAGTACCCACTGGTGGCAAAGACGCACACTGACCTCAGGGCCTGGAGGAATGGTCACTTGAATAACCCGTGCCTCAGGCAGCAAGTCAAAGGAGAACTCAGGCCCTGGGGAGAAGGGGGACTTGGTGACCTTGTCTTTTGGCCTTAGCACAGGTACCACTTCTTGGCTCCACCATCTCCAGTCACACGATGTGCCTACCTCCAAGCCTTTGAGAGCCACGTTTGGAGAGAACTTCCCCTTTCTCTGGATCTGCAGGTTGGGTTCTTTTGGAACGCAGCCCCTTGTGGGAGGTGTCTGGGGAGGGGACGGAGATGTGATGGCCCTTCTCAGACAGGCAACGGCTACTTAGCAGCTTCCTCTGCAGGCAGAGAGCAAGGCTGGGCTGGCCTCAGGCCAGGAATCAGGAACTCTGGCTTCTATTCCTGTCTCTGGAATCCAGGGCACCACAGGCGAGCTGCTCAACCTTTAAGGCTCAGTGTCCCTAACTGTGTAATGGACAGAATAGTCTTCTTGAGCTCCACTCTTTCCATCTCTCTTTTATGGCCGGAGAACAGAATGAGAAGCCAGAAACAGAAGGGCTGTGGGGTGTAGGGCAGGGCTGGAATTGGCAGGGAGAGTACCTGAGCAGATGCTGGCATCGTGTGCCTCCTACAGAACCGGAACTTGTAAGACTTTTTGGATTTCTGCACCAGGAGGTGGAGCCAGCCCCACTGAAGACCTGCACAGGGAATGACACATTTACTATACAGCCCTTCACGGCCCCTCCCCTACCTGGAGATGTGACCCAGTGTTGGACAGTCAGTCATTTTAGATCAGGGAGGGTAATGATCGCAAACTTCTTTAGTCCTAAGTTATGATACAATCAAAAAAGCTTTTTCTCTTCTTAAGTAGAGAAAAACTATGTATATACAAAGATGTTCATGGTAGCATTACTTATAACAATGAACAATTAAAAACTGTCAATTCTTAAGCAGTGTGTGGGCATTTAGTACGCCCCGGGCACTGAGCTAGGCAATGAAGATGTAGAGTTGAATAAGACAGATCTTACTTTACAGATAGAAGGTAAAAATAGTAAACTCATAGAACTAAAACATTTTAATCCCAAGAATTGGTACCAGCTGAAAGGAGAAACACCTTCACAAAACGATACAACTGAACTCACGAATATCAGTCATGGTGTGTGCTATTTTAGGAGGATCTAAGTCTCTGCTGAGGTTGACAACAGGACAAACATCTCTTCTAGTAGGATAAGTTTTACTAGCATCAGCCTAGGGGCCTCCCCAAATTCCCCCAATTCCCATCTCCACTAAGAATGGCCCAAAGGACTGTTTCTCATACCCGAAGGATCTGACACCAGATGCAGGCACCAACAGCAGGGACAGTGGCAGAGCCAAGCACACCAAGGCTTTGGGGAGGGGGGAAAGGCCGATAGAGTATGGCGAGGAATCTGGGCAGACCTTCCTGTGAAAGATGAAAAGGAAATCAAATGGTAAGGTCCCAGGAGTTCCCTCCTGCCTCAGAAAAGTTGGACTTGAGGCTGAGCTCTGCCACTTACATCCTGGCCGACTGACCTGGGGCAAGTTACAGACTCCTCTAAGTCTCAGCTTCATCATTCATAAAGTGGAGCTGCTGTCAAGATCAAGTAACATAATGCACGGGAAAAATGCCTTACAAAGTATAACAAAATGTACCATAAAACAGGAAGGATCATTGTTGTATGACTGACTGGTGAGGGACCAATTAAGGGAGAGTGCCTGGAGGTTTACCTGGCTCTCATTTAATCCTCCCCACAGCTCAGGGACAACTGTTTTCATTGTATAATCATTTCTACTGTGCTGCTATACCCCTCAGAAACTGTGCGCTGCCTGAAGCCATGCATGGAGTGTGGCAGAATTACAACGCGAATTCAGGCTCACCTTGTGTTTTTTCTTTGGTACTATGCTACTTCCCAGGTTGAGAACCAAAAATTAGAATGGAAGAATGGGGAAGAGGAGCAGGGCAGGGAATGAGACTCACCAGTGAAACTGTCATCCTGAAGGCACAGGGCCCAGTAGGGAAAAGAAAGGACAGAAGTATAATTAGTAGGTATTCCCACGAGGAGCATTCTCCCTGGGGTCTTTGCCTCACATCACCTAATTTCGAGGTCCGCAGAAGCCAATAGCCCATCCACTCTGGCTCTTTTCTTCCCAGCTCCACCCTGCCCAGGCCCTCAGCGCACCAGGACCTTGACTATCCCTTCAAGACAGTGTAGAGAACACACTGAGGCTGCCATCAGACCTCAGGGACTTGGGTAGCAGGAAAGGACAGGCGGAAAGTGGGGAGCTTTACCAGCCTGTGCCAGCCAGGGGTCCCCACCCAGCAGCAGCAGGCACACCTTACCATGTGGGAGGCCAGCAGACAGAGGGTGCTCCAGCTGGGAAGGTAGGGGCAGCCAATACCAGCAGAGGCAGACAGGCCAACGAAGAGCTGGACGAGAGGCAGGAGCAGGGCTGCCAGTCCGGGGCTCCCCATGGGCTTCCGAGGGGTCAGGGTATCCAGAACATGGCTGCACCTCCTGAAGGTGGGTGGCAGGGCCTTGCGTGCAGCAGCAGGGAGGGCAGTGCCAGCAGGAGCCCTCGCCTCAGCCTGCCCCTGCCCCACCCTGCCCCAAAGCTCCTTCTTAATCCCAACCAGCCGGCCGGGCCACATTCCTTCTCCAAGTGGAGGGACTGAAGGACACTTGCCCCCCAGAAAACCCTACTCCCCTACCTGGAGGGCAAGGGGGTTTCCTGCTCTGGCAGAGAAATAACAGGAAAGAGGCCGGCACAGGGTTAGGGGGATGGATGGCGGGCTGCACCCACTTCTTAACTCCTCCTACTCCTGCAACACCCTGCAGATCAGACCCGCCCCTTAGCTTGCTCCTGGCCTTGAATCTCCCCTGGACACGTGCTTCATCCTCTCGCTTAGAAAACTGACAGAGCCATCAAGCACTTCTCCGCAGTGGGTGCTGGAGACCGACGTGACTGATGCACCACTTAGAGCTGGGCAGAACAAAAAAGCACTGTAGGATGCACAGAAACCTCACACGTCCCCCTGTGCACCCTGGCTCCCACCTGGCTGACTTTCAGGACTAGTGTCCAGCTTTCTCTCTCTACCCGTTGGCCAGTTCCAGCACTCCTGCCAAAGGGCCTCCAGCTTCAAGGATCCACTAATCAGTACAGTCTGCTCAGGAAGCCCCAGGTCTCATAGCTGAGCCCTGGAGCTGAGGGAGTGGGCCCCATGCACTGACCTGGTTTCCTGTGGTTTCCGATGCTGATGAGCCTCCATTCTCTGTGGGGACCCTCCACGTCGTCCCGTGGCTTCCTCCTGCTCACGGAGCATTTGAACTGCTTCAGCCCTCACCTTGGTGACACACACCGTAGAAAGTTTGGGGCACACCTACTGGGTGAAGGTATCTTGAGACTGTTATTATCCCTCTGCACTTTCAGTAGCTTGATCATACCTATCTTCAGGCCAATTCTACTTCTTAAGTCTTCAGGTCCACTGTCTAAAGACCCCATTGTACCCATTATCCTAAAAATACCCTCTAGCTTTTGAGTTCCTTAGAAAGACCCTTTCTTATATCTTTATGTTTTTCCAGTGCCTAGCAATGGATATCGTGAAATAGGTGCTCTGTAGTTGAATAAATGTAAATTATGTTTCATCTAAGCAGCAGTTTATCTATTTCACATTTCATAAGCACTTTCATATTTGATCCTCCTAAACCACCTTACAAGGCAGGTAAGTGAGAATTATTCATTTCATAAAGAGAGAAATAAGGAAGCAGAAAGGAGAATGATTTGGTCAAGGTCTCTAGCCCAAGGAGAGCTCCAATTCTGCCATCCTCTCACAGTTCATTTCTCTTTCTACCATCCTTATGGCCTCTCCTCCCACTGCCTCATCCCCCTCTGCTCCTGGGAACCCAAAAGGACCTGCCTGACACAGTTCTGTCTTTTGGCCTTGAAGTCCATCACTGCAAACAAATCAGTAAGATGTGAAGGGAGAAAAGGGTGGTCTGGCCATACTAAAGACAGGTTAGGGAGTCTTCCCCCTAAATTTCACCTAGCCCACAATGGTTTAGATCTATACCGATAATGTGTTTTCTAATGCTGGGGCGTGAAGTGAGAAACTTGGCTCCATTCTAGAATACTTTTCTCTTTTGACTCCTTTTATCTTCTGATTTGATTCTCACAGTGAAAATATTTGGTTACTTGCTCCCTGACCCTGGCTAATGTATGGTAGGAGAAGCAGAAAAGAAATAACAGACACCTACACACGTGAAATAAAGAATAGAAAGGGAAGAAAAGGACCACATAGAAAAGGCAGAGGAAGAAAGAAGAAAGGGGGAAAGGAGAGAGAAAAGGAGGTCTGTATTTTATTGTTTTGCTAGTTTATTGTGGAGCCTGTTCCAAAAAGGATTTTAAGTAAAAAGCACAGTGGGTGAATTCCAGCACATGCTGGGGAAGGGGGAGGGGGTCAGATCACAATTGCTGAACTCCTACTATCAGGCTGTGGGCTGTGTGCTTTGCCCACATTATCTCATATTATTGGTACTACAACCCTTGAGGTCAGTCTTACTAAACATCTTACAGACTTGGAAACACTGGGAAGATTAAGTAACTTGTCCAAACACAAAATGGAGAGCTGAGACTTACCCACGTGTCTTTCTAGCTCTTTCTGTCAGAACACACTGCTTGGGGAGATCTGTGGTTTCTGGGCCCTGTAGTCCACAGAAGTACTAGATTGAGGGGACTTCCGTGGTGGTGCAGTGGATAAGACTCTGCATTCCCAATGCAGGGGGCATGGGTTCAATCCCTGGTCACGGAGCTAGATCCCCACGTGCATGCTATAACTAAGAGTTCTCATGCCACAACTATGGAGCCTGCCTGCTGCAACTAAGACTGCGTGCAAACAAATAAATAAATATTTTTTTAAAAAATAGATGTCATGAAGGGCTTTAAAAAAAAAAAGAAGTACTAGACAGAACGATGTGATGAGTTGGTAGGATTAACAACATGGGGGGGGAGAAATTGTAATAGTTGGAAAGAAAAAAGGATAGTAGGTCTTACGGGAGTGAGTTATCAATGATCAGATTTCTAGAACAGTAGGGATTGTTTGGCAAGTGTCAACAAGGGAGGAGTACTTCTGTGGCTGGAATAGGAGGGTGCCAACTCGAGTAAAGGCAACAGAGGTGTATGGTAGGCCTGCAGCACAGAAGTCCTGTCCTTTTGTCCTATCTCACCTGTGGTTTGTATCTGAATGAGCTGATCCAGACTTCACTCTCCAATAACCTTTACGTGGGGAGCAAGCCAGGCGCTCAGGTCTTGGCAGGCCCCTACACGTGCTCAGGTACAGAGTACACTGTGGGGTCCTTGGGCAGCCATTCTTCCTGACAAAGCCTTACCCATGCATGGACGCTGGTCAGACAATGCCGCAGCATCTCCAGGCTCTTCCTGTAATGCCAGATTCCCAAGGTCTGTTGGGGCAACTGTGCCTACTGTTTGGGCACCCTGGGCAAGAAGGTCCAACCAATTAGACCAACAAAAACCAAGAGTACACAAGTGTTCCTTTCTTACTCCTGCTCTTCCAGAAGGGATCAATCTCCAGAATACCGACGCAAGAAGTTATGCTTAAGAGAAGAGGAAGGGACTCCCAATCTGAGAGGGGAACACCAACACTGCTCATCAAGGGAAGGGATTTTGATATTTATTAAGCACCTACTAGGTACTACACAGTTTATATACATTATTTTATTTAATCCTCACAACAACCCTGGGTGGTAGATGCTATGATGCCCATACATTAGATCAAAAACAGAGGCTCAAATATCTTGCTCAAGGCAAAAGGTAGCAAAATGCCTGGCTAGATTTCTAACCTGAGTCAGTGTAATATCAAAAACTGTTCTTTCCACTATACCACACTGCCTTTCCCATAGACTAGATGCTCACTAAGGGTTCTTCCAAGGCCTACACCCTCTAGCTCTGTAAACATCAGGGATTAATAACCATTCCTCACATTTGTACAGTGTTAGAGTTCTTAAAGCACCTTCACAAGATTTTACCTCATTTGATCTTCAAAACAATCCTGTGAATTTGGCAGGGCTGAACTTGGTACTTGAACCTGTCTTCTGACCCACATACAGTGCTCTTCCCACTAAATCAAGATCCCTTTCGAAGGGGATCTTGTTTACTTCAGGGAATACTACAACCATGAGGCAGGGGGAAAAAATGATTGGAGAGCCCAAAAAGTAGAATCCCAACAAGCCAACAAACAGAAAACTAAAATGAACCAAACGGCTCTTTTCGTGTTGACAATAATTTTCATAATGGGTCTTTTTTTTTTTTAATTTTACTTATTTTTTGCTGCTTTGGGTTTGTTGCTGCGCGCGGGCTTTCTCTAGTCGCGGCGAGTGGGGACTACTCGTTGCGGTGCGCGGGCTTCTCATTGTGGTGGCTTCTCTTGTTGCAGAGCACGGGCTCTGGGCGCATGGGTTTCAGTAGTTGTAGCGCACGGGCTTACTTGCTCTGTGGCACGTGGGATCATCCCGGACTAGGGATCGAGCCCATCTCCCCTGCATTGGCAGGCAGATGCTCAACCACTGCACCACCAGGCAAGTCCCTTCATAATGGGTCTTGAAAAGCACTGTAAAGTACCATTCTAGTAATCAAATAAATTTTAAATTCTTTTTTTAAACTAATAATTATTTACATCCTGGTTCTTTAAAAATCAGCAATCTGTGCCTGGTGCACATAACTCCATTACACACTCATTTCCATCTGCACCTCTCTGCTATCCAAATCCTACCCTTCACTCTAGTTCTTTGCTCTGACTTTAGTCTACAATAGCACACGTTACTTCATTCAATAAGTTCAGAGTGCATGCTGCACATTAGGTACAGAGCAAAGGGTGAGGAAAAGACATGTAAACTAGTAATTCTGTCAGTAGAAGAGATAAAATTAAAAAGCCATGTGAATTCAGAGAAAGAACCCTCACTCCTTGAAGTAGCCAGAAGGCTCCAGAATTACCGTATAAAACTAGGTCTTGAAAGAGAAGTAATAAAGAAGTATAAAAGCAGAAAAGGAAAATTTTTAAGGCAACTGGGAAAACATGGAACCAATATGGGGATTCATAAGAGGTTTTCCTGACTGAGACAGACAGTGCGTGAGTGACAGTATCAGGAGATGAATCAGGAGTGATGTACTGGAACCACACTTTGGAAATGTCTGAAAAGGATTAAGGAATTTTGGTTGTTCAAAAAATAATGGCACATCGGGCTTCCCTGGTGGCGCAGTGGTTAAGAATCCGCCTGCCAATGCAAAGAGGTTTTCCTGACTGAGACAGACAGTGCGTGAGTGACAGTATCAGGAGATGAATCAGGAGTGATGTACTGGAACCACACTTTGGAAATGTCTGAAAAGGATTAAGGAATTTTGGTTGTCCAAAAAATAATGGCACATCGGGCTTCCCTGGTGGTGCAGTGGTTAAGAATCCGCCTGCCAATGCAGGGAACATGGGTTCGAGCCCTGGTCCGGGAAGATCCCACATGCTGCGGAGCAACTAAGCGCGTGCGCCACAACTACTGAGCCTGTGCTCTAGAGCCCACGAGCCACAACTACTGAGCCCACGTACTACAACTACTGAAGCTGGCACACCTGCAGCCCGTGCTCTGCAACAAGAGAAGCCACCGCAATGAGAAGCCCGTGCACCACAACAAAGAGCAGCCCCTGCTCGCCGCAACTAGAGAAAGCCCGCGCGCAGCAACAAAGACCCAACGCAACCAAAAATAAAGAAAAGAAAAAAAATAATGGCACATAGTAGGGACTTAATGATGATCCAGAGCTGTACTCTTGGTATACTGACTTGCACACAGGGATGCAGGAAGAGGAATGAGTATTAGGTAGAAGGCAAAGAGTTAAGTTTAGGACACACTGAGTTTGAAATGATAATCAGGACATCTAAAGGTTGTGTACCTAGAAGTACTGCCAGTACCTAATAGAGACTGAGTACATACCTAATGTTTTTGTTTTTATTTATTTTTGGCTGTGTTGGGTCTTCGTTGCTGCATGCGGGCTTTCTCTAGTTGTGGTGAGCAGGGGCAACTCTTCGTTGCGGTGTGCAGGCCTCTCATTGAGGTGGCTTCTCTTGTTGCAGAGCATGGGTTCTAGGTGTGTGGGTTTCAGTAGTTGTGGTACGCTGGCTCAGTAGTTCTGGCTCACTGGCTCAGTAGTTGTGGCTCGTGGACTCTAGAGCGCAGGCTCAGTAGTTGTGGTGGCGCATGGGCTGAGCTGCTCCGCGGCATGTGGGATCTTCCCAGACCAGGGCTCGAACCCACGTCCCCTGCATTGGCAGACGGATTCTTACCCACTGAGCCACCAGGGAAGCCCCATACCTAATGTTTATAGAACAGAATAACTCTGGAAAGGGCAGAGACCCGCAGTTAGAGATCTGGGCATCATCCAGACACAATAAAGTCAAGTGGGTAAGAGCAAAGGGACACACCTTTTTTTTTTTTAAATAAATTTATTTATATATTTTTGGCTGCGTTGGGTCTTCGTTGCTGCGCGCAGGCTTTCTCCAGTTGCGGCAAGCGGGGGCTACTCTTTGTTGCAGTGTGCGGGCTTCTCATTGCGGTGGCTTCTCTTGTTGCAGATCACGGGCTCTAGGCTCGCAGGCTTCAGTAGTTGTAGCGCACGCGCTTAGCTGCTCCATGGCATGTGGGATCTTCTCGGACCACGGCTCAAATCCGTGTCCCCTGCATTGGCAGGCGGATTCTTAACCACTGCACCACCAGGGAAGCCCGACACACATCTTTCATGCAATATCTACTGTGTCAGACTTTTATGTGTGAAAGGGCCTTTAGTTCACAGATCTCTTTCCCACTTCTATTTTTAACTTCTCTGCTCCACACCATTACATACTGTGTTCATTAGTTGTTTCACATGGATATTACGTTTCACATAGATTGCAAATCTTCTACATGCAGGATACTTTAAAATTCTTTTGTATACCATAAAACAGTATTAGACACATAACTAACACTGTTAACACTGAATGATAAACATCAATGTCCAACCAAAAGACAAACCCATAACCCAAGCTGGATAAATGAGAACGGACCATTTGAGAGGTGGAGGTTAAATGTATGGCCCACAGTAGTTCCTGCCAATCAGCTGTAGGGTTGCAACTATGACTTAAGTTCCCTATGTCCAGTTCACTTCCCCACCGCCACTGCCAGGTTTCTCGGGGAGCCTCACGTACCTCCCAGTGACTAAGGCCACTCAAACAACACACTTTTCACACTCTATCAGATGCCGAACACAAAGCACAGGGGGGGACAAGGCAGTTGTAACTTTATTGAGGTTCTTTTTAATTAAAACGCTTCACAGTAGAGACCACAGCCTACAAGGGGAGCAGCCTCTCAAATGTTTCCTGCCCCATGACTCATGGATTGAAGCAGAATGTGATTTATTCCCTATCTCCTTCAGTCTCGGTGGCTAAGGGGTGATGGATGGAAGTGGAGAGGATGACCAAGAAGAGGCAAGGAAGAAAAACTCAGAAGGATCTCAACTGCAACCAGCTGAAATTTGTTTCACAGCTGCTGATCACCCAGTTCCACAAACCAGGAGTAAATTAAACAGTTTTGCTACCAGCTGATGGCAACAGAAGGGGCTTTGCAGAACTTGGGCCTAGTTTGCACTAGTTGCCAACATCGCAGCTGCCAAAATCACTGAAGGAGGTTTGAGAACAGCTCCTCTACCCTCTCACTCCACTGGATGGGAGGCCCAGGCTTCACCTCACACAGTAGTTCATCAAGCAGGCTTCATTTACGCTTCTTCTCCTGTGTGCTGGTGAACCAAGAGTCTAGGAGCTTCTTGCTGTAGTATAACTGCCAGGCATGCACTTGGACCACCAGCACCAACACCAGATACATGACGGAGACGGCAGAAAAACCAAAGAGGAAGCGGTAGGCCTTGCCATGGCGGTAGAGCTGCTGTGCAGCAGGGAACATCTCCATGCTGCCATATATGAGGGGAGCGATGGAAAAGAGCCCCATGCTGATCATGGAGAGCACCAGGTAGCTAATGTTGTTGCGGGGGAAGGAGAGGAGGCCCAAGAGGGAGGGCACAATGCTCAGCAAATAGGGGTACTCCCACTGATAGGGCATGGCCACCTGATCATGCGACAAGAGCCTCAGGTGCCCCACGCTCATCTTGGCAACCAGCAGCAGCCATATGACCAGATGCACGTAGATCAGCTTCTTGATTTCATACTTGAGGGTCACACTGTGGGGCAGAGCAGAGGGAGAAGTACCTTTCATTCAAAATTTTCTGACCACCAACTCTATGTCAGGCAACTATACTGGACACTGGGAAACAGACGTGAATAAGGTATAGTTCCTGCCTGGAGACTGGGAACAAGGTACACAGGAAGAAAAAAGTAATTAGAAAACGAACTGGAAAAACTCTAGTAAACCTATGTTGCAAAATATATGGCATCACAGGAAAGAGTAATGAATTCTGATTGAGATGAGTTGACTGAGAAGGCTGTCTGGACAAGGGTGTTATCTGAGCTAGGCTCTGAGATGTGGGCGGAGATGGACATTCCAAGCAGAGGTAACAGCGTGCAGGCAAAACGGCATATGCATTTGTGTTCCAGGAGAGCAAATGGTTGGGTGTGGAAGGACTACGTTGTGGTGGAGAGGGGAGTAGCAGGATATGAAGTTGCAAAGAGTATCACTGAGTCACTTTAAAGACAGAAGAGTAACTCAGTGCTGTGTTTAGAAAGAGAACTCTGGGGAATTCCCTGGTGGTCCAGTGGTTAGCAATCTGGGCTTTCACTGCCAAGGCCACAGGTTCAATCCCTGGTCGGGGAACTAAGGTCCTGCAAGCCCCATGGCGTGGCCAAAAAAAAAAAAAAAAAAATGAGAGAGAACTCTGACTGTAGCATAGGAGGACAGCCTATGGAAGGAGGTATTGGCAGCAAGGAAACCAACTCAAGCTGCCGTACTTCTCCAGCTAGAGTACATTTTTCATCTAAAGTAAGCATATTTTCTCTTATTCTTTGAATTCTCTCAGGTCCTAAATATATCCCCTTCACACCTTCATAGAGCAGAGTTTCTGCTCTAGACAGGCATGAAAACACTGGCTTGAGTTGTGAGGTGCCTTTTAGACAAGGGTCTAAGGATAAGAATAAAGTGAGGTTTCAAAGAGCTTGTCATTCTTTAAAACTGTGGAAAAAAAGACATGGAAAAGATTCTGGGAAATTTCAATGGATTTAAGTAAAGAACATCTCTAAAAACATTTTATTTTTTAAAATATTCATTATAGAAAGTGCAGAAAGGTGGGGCAGGAGGGGAATAAGTCACTTGTAGACTTCAAGCTCCATGAAGGCAGGGACCAGTTTTGTTTGTTTGTCAATAAACTTTTTTATTGAAGGTATAACATGAATACAAAGACCAGGGCTGCTTTCGCTATTCTATCCTCAGGGCCTAGCACAATGCCTGATGGGTAGAAGCTCAATAAATACTTGTTGAACGAATAAACGAATGTAGAAATATCCCTTACGTGGGGGGTTTCATAAAACTCATTTGAGGCAGAGTAAGTCTGGACTTCAAGGTCCAAATCCCCAAAACAACCCAAAATATAACAGCTACCGCGTACTGGGCAGACTTATGTGCTAGATCTTATGCTACGCTCTTTACGCGATTATTGGCTCACTAATTCATCACCAAGACCGAAAAGGTAGATTAATTTTCCCTTGCCAGATAAGCAAACTGAGGCTCAATTAGAAATCAGGTTCCCGGGATCAGAGAGCGGGGCCAGCATCGCCGAGACACCGGAGCCCAGGCGGAGCCGGACCCCTCAAGGCACCGAGGGATCAAGGGGTGGAGCTCACAGGAGCGACGGGGCTTTCCGGGATTGGAGTCCGGCCCCGGGCCGTCACAGGAGGAGGGGACTTGGCAGGTGCGCGAGAGCGGGCTGGGGAGCAAGACCCTGAGGCCTGGCCGGCGTCGCGTCCCAGGCCCTGCGAGATCCTCGCCTCGCTTCATACCTCATCTGGTAGTGCGTGGCGACGCGCTCCCGGTGCTGAAAGTCGCTGCCGTCGGTGCCGGCCGCTCGCGGGCCTGCCCGAGACGCCATCTTCCCTGCCCAGAGCCCTGGAGCCCCTCACGCCGACCAGTTGCAGCGACTAGAGCGCCAACATGCCTGCCAACCCTACGCGCGCCGCCTCAGCTCCGCCCACCCAACAGCCGAGCGGTTCTGTGAGGACAACTTCCGGCCTCTCTGTCTCCGGAGGACCGACTCTGTAGTCACGTCCCTGCGCACGCGCACACATACGCACACGCTTTTCTTCTCGGCCCCGCCCTGTCTGTCTCTCCCCAGCCTTTGGAGCGCGCAGAAAATTAAGTGCTAGCACGTCTCTCTTTTTGCCAAGGTCGAGAGCTGATACTCCAGCCTCTCGAGCACTTACACTTTCTTTAACTCTAGTTCGAGTTTAAGACGTCTCTCTTCCCACTTCACAGATGGAGAAACTGATACCTGGAAGGGATCTGTGACTTTCCCAAGAGCGTGCATCTTTCACACTCAGTCTCAAAGTATCTTCCCACAGATTAATCTTTGCAAGAAGAAACAGTAACTTCACAGTGGAGAAACCTGGCACGCAGCCCCTTAACTAAGTAATCAAGTTAACTTGCCCAGGAGTGAGACAAACTGACTCCTTATGCCTCCTGCTGATATCGAGGACACATCATCACTGAGGTGATATTCTTGCCCCAAATACTTAACCTGAATCTAATCATGAAGAGGTGACAGATAAGCTCAAATTGAGGGACATTCTACAAAATAACTGGACTATACTTTTAAGAAATGTGAAGGCCATGAAAGAAAAAGAAATTAGGTAGAGGCAGAAAGCAGAATAGTGGTTGCCAAGGAATGTGGTGATGATGGTTGCACAACTGTATGAATATACTTCATGCCACTGAACTGTATACTTAAAAATTGTTAATTTTATATTATGTATATTTTACCACAATAAAAAAATACATAAAATTTCAAAATTGTTATCTGAAAAAACTGAAGTATCTTTTTATGTTTGAGTCATTTGTATTTCATTTCCCTGAACTGTGTTCGTATCCTTTGTCCATTTTTCTACTGCATTGTTGGTCTTGTTAATTTATATACATATGGCAGAGAGAGAGAGAGAGACGACCTCTTGTCTATAATTTTAGTGGCCATGTATTTTTCCCATTTATTGTATGTCTTTTGACTTTACTCATGGTGTTACAATTTTAACATGCAGAATAGTTTTTTCATATGGTTGAATATATATGTCTTGTCTTCTTTGGCTTCTCAGTTTTGCTTCATAACTAGAGTCCTTCTCTATTCCAAGGTGCTCAAATGATTTTATGCTTTTCAGCATTTGAGAACCATGCTCAGACATCTGCCTCCCAGACTAGAGGTGAGCGCCTCAGAGAGAGGGGTAAGAACCGAGTCATCAGGACTTCTCTGGTGGCGCAGTGGTTAAGAATCCGCCTGCAGGGGACCCGGGTTCGATCCCTGGTCCGGGAAGACCCCACATGCTGCGGAGCAACTAAGCCCGTGCGCCACAACTACGGAGGCTGCGCTCTAGAGCCCGCGAGCCACAACTACTGAGTCTGTGTGCCACAACTACTAAGCCCGCATGCCTAGAGCCTGTGCTCTGCAACATGAGAAGCCACCGCAATGAGAAGTCCGTGCACCACAACGAAGAGTAGCCCCTGCTCACCGCAACTAGAGAAAGTACACGCACAGCAGCGAAGACCCAAGGCAGCCATAAATAAATAAATAAGAAATGCTTGCTGAATACATAAATTATGAATGAGCCAAAACCATCCTCTTCTCCTAAGCACTGTGAAGAATTCTCAGGTTCACCAAGCATTCCTCCATCCCCCACAGACACTCTCTGGCTTTAGCTTGTGCTTATCTTTTTCTTTTCTGTGTGTGATTTCCATGATGTTCATCAGGGCTTCTGAGTCAGACTGCTTCTCAGTCATCCATTGGCTTATCATGAGACACTAGGCACTTGTTGGGTGTTCAATAAATATTTGAGGCATGAATGTCCAAGGGAGGGGCCCCAACCCTTTCCCCAGAACTTCCTCCCTGAAGTATTGGTACTTCTCTTCTGGCTCTTGGTCTGTCTTGAAGTTTAGTGATTTGTGTTCCTGTCTCCTCACCCTACTCATTCTCTTCTCAAATCCTTTGCACTGATGTTTCCTTTGCCTTGAATGCCCCCAGCCCATCGCCAGGACTTCAAAACACTGGATTCCAGTCCCGGGTGGAACACTATAGACTGAATGTTTGTGTCCCCCCACCTCTTGCCCACATTTGTATGTTGAAACCTAATCCCCAATGTGATGGTATTTGGAGGTGGGATTTGGGGGTGGTGGGATTAGTGTACTTATCAAAGAGACTCCCTTGCTCCTTCTACCAGGTGAGGACACAGAGAGAGGACAGCTCTCTGTGAACCAGGAAGAAGGTTTTCACCAGAGACCAGAACTACCAGCACCTTGATCTTGGACTTGTCAACCTCCAGAACTATGAGAAATAAGTTGCTATTAGGCACCAGTTTATGGTATTCTGTATAGCAGCCCAAACAGACCAAGACATTCCAGGTCTTGAAAAGACTGACTTCTCATCAGTCAGGATTTAGCTGAAAGCTCACCTCTGAGGCCATTCTTTTTTTTTTTTTAATTTATTCATTCATTCATTTATTTATTTATTTTTGGCTGCACTGGGTCTTTGTTGCTGCGTGCGGGCTTTCTCTAGTTGTGGCGAGTGGGGGCTACTCTTCATTGCGGTGTGCAGGCTTCTCACTGCGGTGGCTTCTCTCGTTGTGGAGCACGGGCTCTAGGTGCGCGGGCTTCAGTAGTTGTGGCTTGCGGGCTTAGCTGCTCCCCAGCATGTGGGATCTTCCTGGACCAGGGCTCGAACCCGTGTCCCCTGCGTTGGCAGGCAGATTCTTAACCACTGCGCCACCAGGGAAGCCCTGAGGACTTTCTTAAGCCCACAGGCCAACCTAGCTCTCTAGCCATTTGCTATCATATCGCCTTATGTTGTTTTCTTCCCAGAACATCATTATCTGAAATTATCTTGATTATTTGCATATTTGTTCATGGTCTGAGTTCCCCCTTTCTCCAGGAATGTCAGCTCCTTGAAGTGTGGGACAAACCTGTGTTGTTTCCTGCTGTATTCTCAGACCCTAGGAGGGCTGGCACACTTAAGTGCCTAATAAGTATTTGTTGAGTGAATGAATGATGGTTGCCTGAAAGCTTTTATAGGGAAGGATTTAGATATAAGTAATAGGATGATGATGATGATTATAGCTATTTATTGAGCCTGAAGGGTGCACTAAACTTTATATCAAGTACTTTTCACGATTATCTCATTTAATCTTCATGACAACCCAGTGGGGTAGGAACTATTTTTAATCCACATTTGTTAGATCCAACTGAAGCTTAGATGAATTACATCACACAGCTAGTGCTAGACTGCTGGTTTTCAAAATAGGTCCCTAAGTAGCCACAGTGTCAGCATCACCTCGGAAACTCTTAGAAATACACTTTCTTAGGCCCCACTCCAGACATACTGAGTCAGAAACTCTGCGGTGCAGCCCAGCAATCTAATTTTTAACAAGCCTTCCATGTGATTCTGATGCACTAGTGTGAAAAACCCAACTCTAAAAGAAAGGCGAGGTTGAACTCTTTTTTTTTTTTTTTTTTTTTTCTTTTTCGCGGTACGCGGGTCTCTCACTGTTGTGGCCTCTCCCGTTGCGCAGCACAGGCTCCGAACGCGCAGGCTCAGCGGCCATGACTCACGGGCCCAGCCGCTCCGCGGCATGTGGGATCTTCCCGGACCGGGGCACGAGCCCGTGTCCCCTGCATCGGCAGGCGGACTCTCAACCACTGCGCCACCAGGGAAGCCCCTCAACTTTTTTTTTTAAAACAGCTTTATGGAGATATAATCCATATACCATACACACTTAGGTGTACAATCCAATGGTTTTAGCATATTTGCAGGATTGTACAACCTCCAAATAGACTTAGCACAATCATGAAAGTAGATTGTGTTTAGATTACTAGATTAGAACTTTTTTTTGGCTCCCCTGAAAGAAACCCTATGCCCACTAGCTGTCCCCATTCCCCTTCCACTCCCCAGCCCCTCTAAACAACCACTAATTAATTTTTTGTCTTTATAGTTTTGTCTATTCTGGACATTTCATACAAGTGGAATGATACAGGTATGTATGTGATCTCTTGTGACTGGCTTTGCATAATGTTTGCATAATAAATCCCTTGTGATTTCACTTTGCATGATGTTTTCAACGTTTGTCCATGTACTGTAGTAGCATGTATCCTTTCGATTGACAAATAATATTCCATTTATGGATATACCACAGTTTTTTATCCATTCATCAATTGACGAACATTTGGGTTGTTTCTACATTTTGCCTGTTATGAATAACACTATGAACTTTCTCGTGTATGAGTTTTTGTGTGGACATAGATTTTCATTTCCCTTGGAGATATATATATATAACTCCAAATATTATGTATATGTAGAACTGCTGGGTCATAGATCTTACACTCTTAACCACTACACATTTCAGCTAGTCTTTATTATTATTATTAAATTATCTGCTATTATTAAATAATTATATTATCAATAACACCAGTATTTGTTTCTGTCTTAAGTATCTCTGTTGCAAAGCCCTTTACTTTTATTATTACAAATCCTTACCTCGGTCAGGATCATTAAGACAGGAAGCATTATCTGTGTTGAAGAGGTCAGAGAAACTGGGGCTCAGGAGGTCAAGGGAACTTGTCTACACTCCAACAGCTAACATGGGTAGAGCTGGGACCACCATGCACACCTGCCTGTTTCCTGTGTCCTCTGTGCCCAATACCATGTCCTGGGCCATACCCTGCCCCAAATCTTTCGAAACATGCCTCCACCCCTCCTTTCTAGCATTTTCTGGAAGTGAGGCTGGCTTGACATCCCCAGGGTGAGAGCTGCACACTCAGTGCCTGTGCTCTTTTCCAGCTGGGGCTGGAGGCCAGGGGAGGGGCTGCCCTGGCAGCTGGAAATAAAATGGAGGGAGGGCTGGACTGAGCGGGGCAGTATTGGAAGGTTAGGAGGCTGGGAAGCGGGAGGTAAGGAGTTTCTTATTCTGGGTTTTTTGTTTTGGTTTGGTTCTGGCTCCTAGGCAACCGGTGAGGTGGGGCTGGGTGGAGTTTTGCGATTGGGAGTGAGGAGGGAGGCTGAAGCAGGCTGATGTGGGTAGTGCTAAGTGGGGGAGAGGGCTTTCACAGACAGGCTGGCCTGGGGCGTCCCCTGCATTGTCAGAAGGAAAGACTGGGGAGGGGGCTGCATTCCATACACTCCTTGAGCCCCTGGCTCTGAGGCAGGCCCTGTCTGCACGGGGGCTGGGAAAGGGAGAACATCTCAGGGCGAGGCACCCAAGGAGTGGGGCTGCTATGGCAGAAGCAGACACTGAGGCCCACTTGGCTAGGAAGAAGGAAGGGCAAGGATGAAGGGGAAATTCTGTGAGCCATCTAAGAAGGCTTTCCGAGCCATGGAAAACAGTGAAACTCGGGCTTCAGGGCTGCAAACGTTTAGCCCTGGGCCAAGGGAGGCATTACAGGTGGAGGAACTAGCTGCAGGAGGGCTTGGAGCCTGCAGGAGCTAGAGCGAGCAGGCTCAGGAGAGAAGGGCTGGCAGGTCAGCCCAGGGCCGTCATCTAGTGCCCAGAATGTCTGCCAGCTGCCTTGAGCCACAGTGGCTGTGTACATTTAAGTTAGTTAACATTCAATAAAAATAAAAATCCAGCTCCTCAGTTGTACTGCCACACTTCAAGTGCTCAGTCGCCATGTGAGGCTAGCAGCTGCAGTATTGGAGAGAACGGATATAGAACGGTTCCATCATGGTAGAAAGTCTCTGGCCAGCAGGAACCCTCAGGAGGGGTTCGGATTGCTCAAGAACCCACTGGAGAGAGCAGGCTTAGACTGGGTCGCCTGGCCTGGGAGGTCTCTGAACAACAGGTGAGGGAAGGTCCCCAGCAGTGCAAGGTGGTGTGACTCGCCTCCTGCCAGCGTAAAGTGGACTCTGCCCCCAGGGACAGGAACTAACCAGGCAGGGCCTCTTCAGTCCCGACTTGTGAACCCTGATCAGTGTGACCAGAGCCAGGGTCAGAGAAACATGGAGTGACTGGTGCCGGGGAGGGAGGAGAGGCTGCTGAGTGGGGCTGAGCCTGGGCACTAAAGGGGTCTCCAGCTTGGTCACGGTGGCGTACATGGGTGGCACAGGGGAAGGGCTGGGGGAGGTGTGTGTGTGAGTTGCTAGGGGAGACCAGAGAAGAGGCTTGCTGGATGGAGGTGGGGTTGCTCTGTGTCAAAAGACAAGAGAGAGGGAACCGTCCCGTCCCCACCTAAGGAGCTGTCTCTGCTTCCTTCCCAGGCCCAACACTGTCCAGCTGATGAGGATGGAATGCGCCATGAAGTCCCTCAGCCTTCTCTACCCCAGGTCCCTCTCCAGGTGAGGAGAGCCAAGCATGGAAGGGAAGGGGAGCTACTGTGAGCGGTACGGCAGACCTTCTTGAACTTCGATGGGCACATAAGTCACCTGGGTGTCTTGTTCAAATGCAGGTGGTGATTCAGGAGGTCTGGAGTGGGACCCAAGATTTGCCCCTCCCACAAGCCCCCAGGAGATATTAATGCTGCTGTCTCTCCCCCCCGAGTCCCCCATATCACACGTTGAGTAGAAAGAGGTAGATACTGCTTGATGCTTTCATTATTGATCTCATTTAAACCTCACCACAACTTTGGGAAGTGGGGATTATTATGCCAAATTAACAGATGGGGAAACCGAGGCACAGGGTGGGCTCTCTCAGTCACCTAGCAAATGGGTAGTGGAGTCAGGATTCGAACTTGGATCTGCCTGACTCCAAAATCTAGGTTCACTGCACTCCTTTTGTTCTACACCGTGTATCTGAGTTCAAAACTGTCTTATATTGACCTCAGCTTTGCCACTTCATCTCACATTACAGGTGAGAAGATGAGGCTAAGAGAGAAAAGTGGTAATTGGGCAAATGTGGGGTAGTCTTCTGTCACTGGCTACTTGTCATGGTCTAAAACCCAGCAGTATCAATATCACTTGGGAACTCATTACATACATAAAATCTCAGAACCTACCCAGACCTACCGAATCAGAACCTGCATTTTAACAAGATCACCAGGGGACTGATGTGTCCACTAAAGTTTAAGATGCACCGATCCAGGGACTTCCCTGGTGGTCCAGTGGGTAAGACTCCGCACTCCCAATGGAGGGGGCATGGGTTTGATACCTGGTCGGGGAACTAGATGCCACATACATGCCAAAACTAAGAAGTCCGCATGCTGCAACTAAAGATCCCGCATGCCACTACGAAGATCCCGCGTGCCGCGACTAAGACCTGGCACAGCCAAAATAAATAAATAAATATTTTTTTTTAAAAAAACGATGCACCAATCCAGCAGGCTTTTGAGGAAGACTATCTAGAGCAGGTTTGGTGGGTGGTAGGGGAGGAGGAATATGATGAGCTCAGCCTAGAGGACTGGGAGGGTAAGTTACCCTGCTGTGTGTTGAGGGCTGGGAGGCATCACACAGCTCATTCTGATGCTCCATATGACCTCCAGGTACGTGGCAGTCAGCACCTCGGTGGTGACCCAGAAGCTGCTGTCAGAGCCCAGCCCGGAGGCGCCCAGGGCCCGGCCCTGCAGAGTAAGCAGTGCTGACCGGAGTGTGCGGAAGGGCATCATGACACACAGCCTTGAGGACCTCCGCCTCAAGGTAGGAATGGGCCTGCCTCTGCACAGCCCACCATGGGGACCTTGGCTGAGAGCTGGCCCCAACAGCTGCCTCTGCACCATGAGCTAGGAGCTCACCAGGGATGGAGTTCATGGCTTAGATGGTGAAAAGATTTCCTTTCTAATGGCATCTCCAGTGGGCTTGTAGTGCCCACCTGGAATCCTATCTGTTGACGGGGGAGGGCAGTACATTACCATCTGATACTAACAATAGGTCAGTGGTATTTTTGGAGTCTATGTTTCTTACTGGAGGTACCCTTAGGTTCCCTTTTCCAGTAGTACTTAAACTTGTAGAATTGCCCAGAAGTTGGGGTATTGAGCAAGATTTTAGAGATTCCCTTCCCTATCTCCTTCCCTTCCCTTCATGCAGGGCAATTCTCCTTCAATCTGTCTCCTACATTGGCCTTCCATGCAAAGCTTTGTTAACAGCTGTGGAAGACTTTCTTCAAACTATTGATTAGGAGGGACTTCCCTGGTGGTCCAGTGGTTAAGACTTCCTGCTCCAGTGCAGGGAGCACAGGTTCAATCCCTGGTTAGGGAACTAAGAGCCCGCATGCCCCTCGGCAAGGTCAAAAAAAAAAAAAAAACAAAAAAAGTAAAAACTATTGATCAGGTAAGCTTTAGGAGAGGAGACCAAGGACACGCAGCTCTTGTGAGTGGTAGTAACACTGGGCAAGAATGACACCCTTCCCCATTTCCATGCTCCCCTTATACTTTGTTGGGAGTAACTTGTCCTAATCTTTCCTTCTTATAAAGACACCTTTCCTTCTTACAAGTCATAGTGGATTACGGCCCACTCTAATGCCCTAATTTTAGTATAATTACTTCTTTAAAGACTCCATCTCCAAATATAGTCACATTCTGAGGTACTGGAATTAGGACTTCAACATATGAATTTGGGGGGGATACCATTCAGCCCATAATACATACAAATCAACTGAATAGAACTGAGAGTCCAGAAATAAATCCATGTATCTGTGGTCAATTGATTTTTAACAGGATGCCAAGACTATTCAATGGAGAAAGAATAGTCTTTCCAACCAATATTCCCGAGACAATGGGCTATCCAAATGCAAAAGAATGAAGTTGGATCCCTCCCTCATACTACATATAAAATTAATTCAAAGTAGATCAAAGACCTAAATGTAGAGCTGAAACTATAAAACGCTTAGAAGAAAACATAGGTATAAGTGTTCATAACCTTGGTTTCTTAGATATGGCACCAAAGCACAAGTAACCAAAGGGGAAAAAGTTGGACTTTATCAACATTCAAAACTTTTGTGCATCAAAGGACACTATCAAAAAAAATGAAAAGATAACCCACAGAATGGGAGAAAATATTTGCAAATCACATATCTCATAAGGGTCTAGTATTAAGAATATATAAAGAACTCTTAAAACTCAATAAAAAGATGATCCAGTTGAAAATGGGCAAAGAATCTGAGTAGATGTTTCTCCAGAGAAGATGTACAAATGGCTGATAACACATGAAAAGATGCTCAGCACCCGTAGTCATTAGGGAAATGAAAATCAAAGACACTTCATACCGCTAGAATGGCTAAAATAAAAGACAGACTATAACAAGTGTTGATGAGGATGTGGAGAAATTGCTGTTGGGAATGTAAAATCATGCAACAGCTTCAGAAAAGAGTTTGGTATTTCCTTAAGAAGAGTAAACATAGAGTCATTATATGACTTATCATTTCCAATCCTAGGTATATATCCAGGAAAACTGAAAAGACATGTCACATAAAACTTTGTACTTGAGGGCTTCCCTGGTGGCGCAGTGGTTGCGCGTCCGCCTGCCGATGCAGGGGAACTGGGTTCGCGCCCAGCAGCATTATTCATAATACTCAAAAAATAGAAATAATCCACACGTCCATCAATTGAAGAATGGATTAAAAATGTGGTATATATATATATATAGGGCTACCCTGGTGGCGCAGTGGTTGAGAATCAGCCTGCCGATGCAGGGGATGTGGGTTCATGCCCCGGTCCGGGAGGATCCCACATGCCGCGGAGCGGCTGGGCCTGTGAACCATGGCCGCTGAGCCTGCACGTCTGGAGCCTGTGCTCCACAACAGGAGAGGCCACAACAGTGAGAGGCCCGTGTACCGCAAAAAAAAAAAAAGTGGTATATCTATTTAGTAGAATATTATTCACCCATAAAAAGTAAAGAATCATGCTGCAACATAGAAGAACCTTGAAAACTTGTTAAGTGAAAGAAGCCAGTCTAAAAAGACCACACATGTAAGTGTATGATTACACTTACATGAAATGTCCAGCATAGACAGATCCACAGAGATGGACAGAAGAGGAGAGGTTGCCAAAGGCTAGGAAATGAGGAGTGACAGCTAATGGGGCTAGGTATCTCTTTGGGGTAAAAATGCGGTTGAAAATGTTTTGAAATTATGCAGTGGTGGTAGTTGCACAACTTTGTGAATATGCTAAAAACCACTGGATTGTGGACTTTAAAAGAGTGAATTTTATGGCATGAGAATTATATCGCAATTAAAAATTACATGTGTGACTCCCATTATATTTTTTTTAAGATTTATTTATTTTTATTTATTTATTTATTTTTGGCTGTGTTGGGTCTTAGTTGTGGCCCACGGGATCTTCGCTGAGGCATGAGGGATCTTTCATTGTGGTGCGTGGGCTTCTCTCTACTTGTGGCATGCGGGTTTTCTCTTCTTTAGTTGTGGCACACGGGCTCCAGGGTGTGTGGGCTCTATAGTCTGCGGCACGCGGGCTCTGGTTGAGGTGCACAAGCTCAGTAGTTGTGGCACGCGGGCTTAGTTGCCCAGCGGCATGTGGGATCTTAGTTCCCTGATCAGGGATCGAAGCCGCATCCCCTGCAATCCAAGGCGGATTCTTTACCACTGGACCACCAGCCAAGTCCCTCCCATTATATTTTTATTGGACAGCACTATTCTAGAATATTAACCATGAAGTCAGATACCAAGGGATACCATAATATAGGTTCTTTGGATGGTGATCCCACAGCAAGAGCCCTGGGTTCCTGTCCCAACCCATAAATCCCAGCCCACTCTTGTGTGTGTGAGGTGTGCCAGCTGAGGTGTGTGATGTGGGTCTTCCCCATACCAGCTCTGTGGCTACATGTGATGGCAGAAGCATCACTTACCTTATTCTCCAGGTCCAGGATACCCTGATGCTGGCAGACAAGCCTTTCTTCCTGGTGCTGGAGGAAGATGGCACAACTGTAGAGACAGAAGAGTATTTCCAATCCCTGACAGATGACACCGTGTTCATGGTCCTCCATAAGGGGCAGAAATGGCAGCCCCCATCAGAGCAGGTGACGTCCCACCTGTCAGGGAGAATACTGGGAGCTTAGGAGAAATCCTTAAGGGGTGCCAACCACATGCTTGTCTTGATGCAGGGCACTAGGTACCAACTCTCCCTCGCCCGTAAGCCTGCCAAGAAGATCGATGTGGCCCGAGTAACCTTCGACCTGTACAAGGTGAACCCACAGGACTTCATTTGTTGCCTGAACGTGAAGGCGACTCTCTATGGAACATACTCCCTTTCCTATGATCTGCGCTGCTACGGGGCCAGGCGCGTCATGAAGTGAGTAAATTGGGGTTAGCTGGGGACAGGCTGGGTACACAGCAGTGGGAGAGGCGCTATCTTCTCCCATGCACCTCAGACTTCTCGGAGCCTGGGCCTGGTGTTGATGCTGACAAAGCATGACAATTAGCATTTGTCTAGGACTCTAGCATTTGTCTAGCTGAATTCATGTTTTAGTTTATAGTAGTATATGGCAAAGGGATACATATACTCCTGCTGGTGGAACCTGGATACATTTAGCTTTTCTAATTACCTTCCACTATAACAACTAATTATTTTTCACCTAAAGTAGTAAGTTTTCCTAAGTAGTCTTCTAATCTTTTGAAAAATGAACATGTGTCCGAAATTTTATTGAACTCAACTAGTGTGAGAACCACCAAGAAGTTACAATCAGTTAAAAATCCCACCCATATATGGATCCAACAAGAATGCTGAGCTATTTCTAAATACAAAATTGGATTTTTCCATGGGGGTGGGAGGGATGAAATAACTGTCCTTCCATAGAACGGAATTACTTTGTATGTCTACGGACAATAGTCATTTGTATCATCTAATGAACTTTAAACTTTTTACTTTACTTTTGAAAGTCTAATCAAGTATCACAGGAAGCATGGGAATATGTTTAATCACAAGACTAGTACTGTTATGGTAGTGGTTTCCAAATTCAGCTATTCCAGTGTTGCTCTAGAGAATTCTTACCTCATTAGGCGGATGTAGCCACTGAGGCAGAGGCATCCAAATAGTCGAAAACCACAAAGCTGGCCTCTTGCCAGTTACTTCTGACAGATGCTACTCCTGCCCAGTTGCTTCATTTAGTGTTTACTGAGCACTCTCTGTGTCCTGGCCCTATGCTATGAGCTAGAGACACAGAGACAAATAAGATGTCAGAACAAGCTCCATGAGGGCAAGAATTGCTGTTGCCTCCAATACCTTGGTGACTGCTGGTACATAGCAATAATTCAAATAATTGGACAATGAATGAAGATACATATGATCCTCATTCTCCGGGGCTTCTGAGAAATCCTACTCCTTCCAGAGTTCTGCCAGAACGTATGTAGCTAGAGCATACCAGACCTTCTTGGCTTTCCGAATTTATTCCCTGCATTCCCAGTCTGCAGATGAGGGACCTGAGGCCTCGTGGTTCTGCCTGCCACAGATAACACCCAGCGGCAGGCTTGAGCCTCCTTCTATGGCAACAAGTTCCATTTTCCTCTTACACCGTATCATATACCCTTCTTGATCTGGGCTTGCTGCCAGCAGTTTGCAGATTGCAAAATCTAGAGCAAGAAGTTTCAGCCTTTAAACTCAGTCCGTCTAGGGGAAGAGGGACCCTCAGACCTAAACACAGTAGGCATATTGGTCCCAAAAGAAAAACAAAAAACAACAGCAGGCTGGAGTAAGTGGAATGACTTAGTGGCGTCAGCAAGTGTTTTTTCTTTAATGGTGGTAAAATACACATACCATAAAATTCACCATTTTAACCACTTTTTTTTAAAGTATAAAATTCAGTGACATTAAGTACATTCACGGTGTTGTGCAACAGTTACTTGTGCATCTATTTCCAGAACTTTTTCATCATCCCAAACTGTAACTCTGTACCCATTAAACACTAACTCTCTACACCCCCTTCCCCCAGCCCTGCTAACCTCTGTTCTACTTCCTGTCTCCATTAATTTTCCTATTCTAGGCAACTCATGTAAGTATAATCATACAATACTTGCCCTTTTGTGTCTGGCTTATTTCACTTAGCATAATGTTTTCATAATGTTTTCAAAGTTCAACCATATTGTGGCAGGTGTCAGAATTTCATTCCTATTTATGTCCAGACAGCTGGTTTGAAGCCTCAGTTCTCTAATTTGAGAAATGGGTACACTTCTCAGGTTTCACCTTTAAATTTTGTAAGTATTTTCATGTACAGATGTTTATGATTCTAATTGTCTTCCTGCCCCCCTCCACCTCAGCCATAACATAAGTTCATTTACTGAATGAAGGTTAATAGAAGACAAGTTTTAATGTCAGCCAGAAAGAATTTATTTTCCTTTTGTTCTCTTCTCCCTGATCCCCGCTAGGACTAGACACCCCTAGTGACCCTCACCTTTCTCTTTCAAACAGATCTGGATAAGAATTTGGTTAAAGTAGTCAAGCATTCAACCAGCTAGTCTTGACCCTACATTTCCTCTTCTCTTCTACATATCAGGTCCTGTGTTAAGTGATTTATGTTATTTCATCCTCCTAACCCTGTGTGGGATCAAAATGGTATGATCTCATTTTACAGACCAGGGTGCCGAAGCTCAGAGCTATAGAACTTTGCCAAGGTTGCGACAGCTCATGACACTGAATTAGAACTCAGGCCTGTCTGACTGGAGTTCTGTCCTCAGTACACTGCAACACCAGACGTGGAGATCTTCACGTCCAGCACTCTGAAAATTAGCTAGACTACAAATGACCTGGAAACACTTCTGTCTAGAACAGAGGTTGTGAAGGGCAAAGTCATGTGACAGAGATCAGTCTGGCTGGCCCAAAGTAGCGTTAGAAAAATAAAAGGCCTTGTTAAATGAGCTTGAATGTTGCATGAGAAGAGGGAGGTTGTGGAGTTAAGGCACGACTGCAGGTTAACACTCTAGACCCTGTCCCATTTGCTGAGGGAGGGCAGCATCTGTTCTGTTTGCACATCACTCTACAGTTTATGAAGTTATGAACGCAGCGTGGGGGAGCAGGCATTTAGGGGGAGGAGGAAGGGGCTTTCTTTGTGTTTTGACCCTAGTGCCTTCTCATCCCACCCAGAGAAGCTCTCCGCTGGGCCCTCCTCAGCATGCAGGCCACAGGCCACATGCTGCTCGGCACCTCCTGTTACCTGCAGCAGCTCCTGGATGCCAGAGAGGGAGGGCAGCCCCCCAAGAGCAAAGCCCCATCCCTCATCCCGACCTGTCTGAAGATACTGCAGTGAAAGCCCAGCCAAGGACTAGACCGGGGACCCCATGCTCAGCTGGTAGCACCCACAAGCCTGGCAGCTAGAGAGCTTCTTACCTTCCCAACACCACCCTCAGCCCCACAGGAACATGAATGATGAAGCAGGGGGAAGGGCCAGAAACCTGGGCTGGGCTGACCAAAGGAGAACTGAGGGCTTTTGGCCTGGCCTGGCTCCTTCCTGCCCCAGGTAGCTTAGTGGGCCAAGACTGGTCACCAGCAGGCTATGGCAGGAAGGCTGCCCCTCAGTAACCCGTCTTCACGTGCTACACTTTCATTACACTGCCTACCTCCCGGCCTCCCGTCCCAAATGCTTCTGAGTGAATTGTCAACCCACTCATGTATGATACTAGAGAGTTCACAATAAATTATTTATGCTGATACATCTTCTTTGCTTCTGTTCTTTGCGAGGTGAGGGTGGGGTTCTATCTGGAAAGTTGGTAAGGTCTTAGGGAAGAGAGAACTCTGTTGTCAGACCATTCTCCATAATGTGGGGTTATAGGAAACAGCACTTTTTCTACCAAAGAAACAAACAACGAGAAAAATTACGGTTAATTCTGAAACTAATGTCTGCTTAATCCGAGGCTTGAGCAGATCATGTAATCAATATGGTAAATGACAATTTCCAAAATAAGTTTGCCTACCAGAAGGACTTTGGGAACACAAAAGACCCAGAATTGCCAAAGCAATCCTGAGGAAAAAGAACAAAGCTGGAGGTATAACCCTCCCAGACTTCAGACAATACTACAAAGCTACAGTAATCAAAACAGCATGGTATTGGCACAAAAACAGACATATGGATCAATGGAAGGAAATAGAGAGCCCAGAAATAAACCCATACCTACAGTCAATTAATCTTCGACAAAGGGGGTAAGAATATACAATGGAGAAAAGACAGTCTCTTCAATAAGTGGTGCTGGGAAAACTGGACAGCTCCATGTAAAAGAATGAAATTAGAACATTCTCTACTACCATATACAAACGTAAACTCAAAATGATTTAAAGACCTAAATGTAAGACTGGATACTATAAAACTCCTAGAGGAGAACAGAGGCAGAACATTCTTTGACATAAATTGCAGCAATATCTATTTTGGATCTGTCTCCTAGGATAATGGAAATAAAAGCAAAAATAAACAAATGCGACCTAAATAAACTCAAAAGCTTTTGCACAGCAAAGGAAACCATAAACAAAACGAAAAGACAACCTCCAGAGTGGGAGAAATTATTTGCAAAAGATGCAACTGACAAGGGCTTAATATCCAAAATATAAAAACAGCTTATATAGCTCAATATCAAAAAAAGCAAACAACCCAATCAAAAAATGGGCAGAAGACCTAGATAGACATCTCTCCAAAGAAGACGTATAGTTGGCCAGTAGGCACATGAAAAGATGCTCAACATTGCTAATTATTAGAGAAGTGCAAATCAAAACTATAATGAGGTATCACGTCACACCAGTCAGAATGGCCATCATCAAAAAGTCTACAGATAATAAATGCTAGAGAGGGTGTGGAGAAAAAGGAACCCTCCTACAGTGTTGGTGAGAATGGAAATTGTGCAGCCACTATGGAAAACAGTATGGGGGTTCTTAAAAAACTAAAAATAAAGCTGCTATATAATCCAGCAATCCCACTTCTGGCCATATATCTGGAAAAGACAAAAACTCTAATTCAAAAAGAGACGTGCCCCCCAATGCTCACAGCAGCACTACTTACAATAGCCAAGATATGGAAGCAACTTAAGTGTCCATCAGCAGATGAATGGGTGAAGAAGATGTGGTACATATATACAATGCACTAGTACTCAGCCATAAAAAAGAATGAAATAATGCCATTTGCAGCAACATGGATGGACCTAGAGATGATCATAAAAAGTGAAGCAAGTCAGAGAAAGACAAATAACATAAGATATCACTTCTATGTGGAATCTAAAAACATGATATAAATGAGCTTATTTAGAAAACAGAAACAGACCCACAGACATAGAAAACAAACTTATGGTTACCAAATGGGAAGGGGGAGAGGGGGACAAATTAGGAGCTTGGGATTAACAGATACACACTACTATATATAAAATAGGTAAACAAGGTCCTACTGTATAGCACAGGGAACTATATTCAATATCTTGTAATAACCTACAATGGAAAAGAATCTGAAAAAGAATATATATATATGTATAACTGAATCACTTTGCTCTACACCAGAAACTAACACACACTCTAAATCAACTATACCTCAATTAAAAAAAAAAAAAAAAAAAGAAGGGCTTTAATAGGGATTATGGGATTAAGGCACTCTTCCAGTTTCTCAACGTCACATTTTAGTACAAACTTTTAAGTGTGTAGGTGGGAAAGTACTAGTCAAGCTGTAATGCAACTCTCCTCCGAAGCCTTCCCTAGCTTGCTAGACAGCCCTCCTTTCGTGTTCAGAACTCTTAATCTTAGGATTTCGAAAGAGTGTTTAGGTAGCCACAAAGTATCAGTTTATCAGTGTGAGCTGGCATTTTTCAATATCAAGCAACTCAAACAAGACAAGCATGAAAGGCTAGGTTTGTAGGAGACTGCTTTGGCCTGTGCCTCTCAGATTCAAATATGTGTCATTTCTGACTAACTATAACAGCTACTTGGGTTTATTAAATACTAAGACAAAGGCCTATGTTACCAAAGTTAAAGTCTGGAGGGTTATTTCTAGTAGCTGACCCATACCCTGCAGCCATGTGTGGAAGAAGCTGCCAGAACTAGTAAAGAACATTTCCATTCTGGGCTTTCCTGCTCTTGCAGCTATGGTTGGAGGCCTGGCTCAGTGTTGTCCTGGGTCCATGGGGTAGGCCTTCTGGTATGAAGGCATGATGTTTACATCAGCACAGAAGCTATTCCCATTCAACTCTTGCTGAGGCTGTGGCCTACCTGCTCCTCTTGTGAAGTTAGTCATAAACTGAGTCGGGCTGGGGTGGCTGAAACTTGGAATTTGTCCCACCTTGCCTTCCTCCTGATATTCTGAGTTTCACACGTGAGTCTCGAGTGGCTGATCACTGTCTCTTGGCACTGAGCCCTCCCAGCCTAGGGATAATTAGCTTTCTTCCTTTTCTTCTGGAAGCTTGGAGATTAATGGAGTCGCACCAGCTGTGGGCAGTGAACAGGAAAGGGCAGGCTTTGCTGAGGCTGGGGCTTGTGGAGGGAAAATTCCAAAGAGCAAGGGAGCTCAAGCCTTGGCAGGGCCAGGGGCCAGTCCAAGTGAGGGAATGGCCCTTCCTGGGGCCAAGCGTGGCCAGTGGAGGAGAAGTCTGCTGTCGGTAAGGTAGGCTGTGTCCTGCCCCTAGGCCTCTGCCTTTCCATCTTTGCTCAAGCTGTAAATTATGAACGCACCTTTCAGAAGAGGGGTTCCAAAGTACCGCCGGGCCTTAGGACATAGCACAGTAATGTCCGAGCCCAAAACAAGATAAAATTACTTGCATTCTTGCTAAATTTCTTGCCAGTCCTGTCCGAATTTGTGCACATTTAAAAATTGACTTTTGGGACCTCGCTGGTTGGTCCAGAGGTTAAGACTCCGTGCTCCCAATACACGGGGCCCAGGTTAGATCCCTGGTCAGGGAACTAGATCCCACGTGCTGCAACTAAAAGATCCTGCGTGCTGCTACTAAGACCCAGCATGACCAAATAAATATATATATATATATATCTTTTTAAATTGACTATTTAAATCTTTGAATTAAAAACAATTAAGTTTACTGAGGTATAATTTACATACAATAAAATCTACCCTTTTCAGGTATATAGTTCAATAAGGTTTGGCAAATTTATACAGATATGTAACCACTAGTTCCAGTACACCAAAAATTTCCCTTCTTCCCCTTTCTAGTTGATTCTCATTCCCTCAACCACTCCAGCCCTTGTCAACCACTGACTTTCCTAAAATGTCATGTAACTAAAATCACAGTCTTTTAAAAATTTTATTTCTACTTATTTTCATTATTTAAAAAAATTTTTATGAATCAGAGTCTTTTATATCTGGCTTAGTTTTTTTTTTTTGGCCACGCCATGCAGCATGAGGGATCTTAGTTCCCCAACCAGGGATCGAACCCACACCCCCTGCAGTGGAAACACGAGTCTTAACCACTGGACCACCAGGGAAGTCCCTTTTTTATTTTTTTGGTCTGCCTTATATTTTTATTTTTATTTTAAACATTTTTTCTCTATTTTATTTTATTTTGTTTGTTTGTTTTTTTAAAATTTATTTATTTGTTTATTTTTATTTTTGGCTGCATTGGGTCTTTGTTGCAGTGCGTGGGCTTTTCTCTAGTTGTGGAGAATGGGGACTACTCTTCGATGAGCTGCACGGGCTTCTCATTGCAGTGGCTTCTCGTTGTGGAGCACGGGCTCTAGGCACGTGGGCGTCAGCAGTTGTGGCACATGGGCTCAGTAGTTGTGGCTCACGGGCTCTAGAGCACAGGCTCAGTAGTTGTGGCACACCAACTTAGTTGCTCCGTGGCATGTGGGATCGTCCCAGACCATGGCTCGAACCCGTGTCCCCTGCAATGGCAGGCGGACTCTCAACCACTGTGCCACCAGGGAAGCCCAGTGGCTTATATTTTTAAACTAGGGCTCCATGTGCGTCTGAAGAAGAGATATATCAATGAGGTTAAAAATTTAAGCAGTTCTAAAGGGTTAAAATAATTATTCACGTTCTCACTTCTGATTCCTTTTCTGGAAGCAACCAACATCTCATTTGTGTATGTCCTTTCAGAAATGCAGAAATATATAAATATAATAAATATATGTAAATCACACGCATGCACGTATATGCATATTCTAGTCACAGTGTTCTGCACTTTGTTGTTTTTCGATTTAATATATTCTGGAGATTGATCCACATTACCAAATGTAGACCCCTACACATTCTTCAGTTAATGGCTGCAGGTGTATGTGCTACAATTAATTTAGCCATTCCTCTGTTGACAGATGTTGGTTTATCTGCAGTCTTTCACTAATGCAAACCATGAATTGAAAGTTATAGTGCTCTTAGTAAACAAAATAATACACAGGTTGCATGTAACTTTTCCATAGTTGTAATTCCAGGATAGAGCCCATTTTGCTTTTTGCTTTTTTTGCACTTACCGTCTTCTTTTTCCTGTTGCCCGCTCCCTCTCCTCCGACCCACACCTTTCCCTCCTTGTGAATTTCTGAATTCTTCACAGTCTGTCAATCACAACCCCTGCTGGGGAGTTTCTCAGATTTCAGCGGGCTCCTGGGCTCCTCACTCTTCTCTCTCTCAGCATCTCCACAGCTTTTCGCCAAGGTGGGTTGTGATGTTGTGATCTTAAAGGTGAACTTCTTGTGGTTGGGGCCGAGTCTTGTTAATCTGTTTGCAGTTCACAGATGCCAAGGCCTTGCGTAGAGTTAGCATTCAAAAAATGATGAATGGGTGATGAATAAGATTTATTTCCCTTATAGATCTAATCAAAGGACAATTTGTTTCCGGTTTTGAGATTTGTTTTGGTTTTGCTTTTATAAATAATGGTGCAGTGAACGTCTTTCTGCCTCTGGCCTTTTTTTCCTTTTGGATTTTGCACCAGGCTGTGTTCTTCAAAGCTAGTTCACTGTACCAACGAGTGTGGATTTTTTTTTTTTTTCCTTTTCCAATTTGCCTTACAAAATTGTGCGCAATGGCGGGTTTGTTTTTGAAGTCAGAAGACTCCTAAGAATTGCAATGATGATCAGAAAACCTGGCTGTGTCCTAAGACAGGTCCTCTGACCCCCAGTAAATTCCTCCCCTGCTCCGTGCCTCGCTTTCCCCAAAAGCACAGACGAGAATTTCTTCACCTCGTTCCCTGGCAAAGGCAAAGCTCCGCCTTCCCACAGCTCTGAGCCTCGCTATTCCGATTGACAGTCAATCTGACCAATCAGCACGCTGTGGGGCATCCCCGGGGAGCCCTTCCGGACACACGCGCACTGTCCTCGCTCCGGAGATGGGCGGCTGTCGTGTTTTGGGCCAGGTTTGGGGTGGCTGGCGGCGGGGTCCGGGGGTCCGCGCAGCGCCCACAGCCTCAAGCTTTGGCACCGAGGCCCGGTGATTAGCAACCCCCGCCCTCCTTTGTGTAGGAGGGAGGTTGGGGCCGGGGGAGGGTGTGTGCGGGATCTGGAGTTAGACAGATATGGGTTCTAATCCAGCTCTGCTGTGTGACCCTAAACTGGTCAGTAGACCTCTCTGAGCCTCAGCTCTCTCTTCTGTACAGTGGGGCCAGTCGAACCTAACATTTCGGGAAGCTCAACCCAGGCTTTCTGAAGCATTAGTAGGAAGCCGCAGGATTTAGGAAGAGGTGTGTGGAGATAAGAATGGGCGGCAATGATTCCCCTGTCGCTTACCTAACCTCTTCCAGGCATCAGCAGCAACGTCGAGGCTCCAGCAAGCGGTCGGGGCCCCTGGATGACCGGCCTTTCTCGGGGCTGCTGCGGCCAGAGAACCTCAGTAGGGAGGAGCTGGTTGATGTGCTGAGGGCAGCTGTGGTGGATCAGAAAGGTGAGGGGTGGGAGGGACAGCTGCAGGGAGACCCGGAAGGGGAGGAGTCTTCACCTGAGCCTTCTGAGCATCTGGCTGGGTGCCCTGCTAAAGCCTGTGGGATCAAATCCTGGTTCAGCCTCCCACTAGCCGTAGGAGCTGGGACCAGACACACAATCTCTGTGTGCCTCAGCATCATGGGGGTAGGGCTGTGGGGTGGGAGAGTGTAGATAACTAGAGAGCTTTGCACTAGTAGGCTCTCTGTAAAGGAAATTGCTGTAATAAGTGTTTATTGAGGGGCAAAACACAGGCTTTGGAGCCATATCTAGGCTCTGTAATCAGCTTGCTGTGTGGCTTTAGGAAAATAACAGTTTCTCTGAGCCTCAGTCTCCGGTGATTTTTAAATTTTCTCAGCTATTTATTGAGCATAGGCTATGTTCCAGGCACTGTTCTAGACATGGCTATACAGTGCTGAACAAAATAAATACGGTTTCTGCCTTCAGGGAGCCAACATTTCAGCGGGAGAAATTGATTAACCAGAAAATAAATGAAAAAGGTACTTACTAGTGATCAGTGCTATGAATAAAACAGCGATGATGAGGAACTGCAGGAAGGGAGCAGACATTAGATTGGAGACTCGGCCCTCTTTGTGATGGTGACATTTGAGCCACGATGATATGAAGGAAGCAACCACGTGAAAATCTGAGAGAGGGGAAACGGCAAGTGCAAAAGCCCTGACGTGGCAGGCAGCCAGCTTAGCATATGCAAGGTTCAGAAAGTTCAGGATGATAACTCATGTACGAGAGTTGTACTGGGACCACACGATAATACGAATTGAGAAAGTGCTTTGTAAACTGCATTTGCTGTTGATGATGTTTATGTATTATACGTTTCAGGACCTCTGGTGACATTGAACAAGCCACAGGGCCTGCCAGTGACAGGTATGGGCAGGGGAAGGAGATGCAATGAAAGGGGTTTTGATGTCTCTGAGGGGACGAAATAGTGAAGAGAAAGGAAAGGTGGGATAAAGTTGCCTCTGGGAGCAACTTGTACTCTTCCTTTTTTTTTCCCCAGGAAAACCAGGAGAGCTGACGTTGCTCTCAGTGCTCCCGGAGCTGAGCCAGTCCCTGGGGCTTGGGGAGCGGGAGCTCCAGGTTGTCCGAGCATCTGGGAAGTAAGTGGTGGGGGTGAGGGGAAGGTAGAAGGACAGGCATCCACCTGGGGTGGGGGCATAACTACTTGGGAATAAACTGAGACATTTTCCACGGGCTGGTTTGGGATCACAGAGGTAGGATACAAGGAAAAGGAGGAAGTGGATAGATCTGGGTTCAAATCCTTATGCATAAACTGTGATCTTAGCTATCACTGAGCCTCAGCTTCTTTAATCATAAAATAGAGCTAATAATATCTATGCTCAGTGTGCAGTCACTTCTCTAATTCCATATTCATGGCAGGTATTGTCAATTGATCTGTGATGTTCTTTCCTCTAATTGCCATCTATTAGAGACGGTGCTTGAGATGAAATGTTTCTGCAGTTCCACAAACTCATGGGCTTGTTTGTGGGGAATTTAATTATTTAATAGCTAATATATATAAAATTCCTAGTACAGTGCCTAGCACATGGTAGACACTCAACAGTTGGTGGTAATTGTTATGATGTTTGGCTCTGAGCTCCCTGGGAGCCACAGCAAAATGAGGAACACATTTAAGCTATGTACTCTTATTATCAAACACGGGGAAGACTTACTTGTTTCTCAGGAGGAGGTCTGGGTTATAGTCCTGATGTTACAGTTTGGTCTTAAGCAGGTCAGGTCAGGTGTTCCTTTCTAGGGGTCTCTTTTGTTTTTTTTTTGGCTGTGCCAAGCGGCATACAGGATCTTAGTTCCCCAACCAGGTATTGAACCCGCACCCCCAGCATTGGAAGCACAGTCTTAACCACTGGAATGCCAGGAAAGTCTGGGGTCTCCTTTTTGTTTGGGTGAGCCCAGGGGATTTTAACTTTTGTGATTTGTCTCCTTCCTCCAGGGAAACCTCTGGGCTTGTACTCCTCTCCAGTTGTCCCCAGACAGCAAGCCGCCTCCAGAAGTTCTTCACTCACTCACAGAGAGCCAGGAGACCCACAGGCACCTACTGGTGAGAGGGAGGCTCCCAGGGCAATGGGGAGGTCCCAGCAAGCCACTGCCTGACTTCCTCTTGCCTCTTTCTCAGTGCTGTCACTGATGGGATCCCAGCTACTTCTGAGGGGAAGATCCAAGCAGCTCTGAAACTGGAACACATTGATGGGGTCAATCTTGTGAGTCAGGGTCTAGGTGGGGAAGAGGAGGGGTCCTTCCAGACATATTACCCCTACAGGGTATAGACATGGGGTGACTGGCCCTCCAGACCCCTAATACGGGCGAGTGACGACTGCCTGTACTGTGGCCCTGTCCTGGGTCTGCTGGGAGCAAGGAGAGTCTGCGGGTAGTTCCTAGGTGTGTGTGAAGCTTGTTCATTCTCGGGGGCTGCCACCACAGGTAGTTCCAGTGAAGTCCCCATCCCGAAAGGACATCTTGGAAGGTGTCAAGAGGACCCTCAGCTACTTCCGTGTGGTGGCCATGGGCTCTGGCTGTGCCCTGGTCCAGCTGCAGCCAGTGACAGGTGGGTCTGGAGCCCCAGCCAGACTTGACAAACGGTATTTGGCCGGAGGAGGCAGGAGGTGGAAGGAGGGTGGTAGTTTTAGTGGCAGCCTGGGGAGCATCTGATGGACTGTAAGGCTGTATGTGACCAGCTCCACCTGGAGGGGCAGTGCTTCTGTCAGTCTGATGGTCACCCCTCTGCAGCTCACCTGTTATTTCTCTTAGTTATTGACCTCAACGTCTTCTCTCTACCTTTGATGTTCTGTAGTTTCACTATGGTGAATCCAGGTGTGTGGGTTTAGTTTTATTTATCTTGCTTGGGATCCACTGTGTTTCCTGAGTCTGAAGATTAATCCGTTTCATCCATCCTGGAAAGTTCCCTTTTCAAATGTGCCTCTTGCATCCTTCCTTTTGAATGCCTGATAGACGTCTGACTTTCTCATTCTACCGCTATGTCTCAACTTTTCTTTCACATTTTTCATGTCTTTATCTCCGCTGCTTTCTGGGTAATCTTTAGATCTACCTTCCAGTTGAGTAATTTTCTCTTCCGCTGGATCTAACCTGCCAGTTTAACCTACCCATTGATTGTATTTTTCACTTCTAGAAGTTCTAGTTGGTTCTTTTTTTTTTTAGTTGGTTCTTTTACAAATACAAATGGCCTTCTAAAAAATAAGGTATCTGTTTTTTTCTCATATTACTTGTTCTTTTTTGTCTTTAGTCACTTAAAACATATTTATGTCGTGTTTCTATAATTCCATTGTCTGAGATTCTGAGGGTCTAATTCTGTTGTGTTTCCTGCACACTCTCTCCCCTTGGTGGATTGTTTCCTTCTTGTTCTGTGATTCAGGATTGTGAATTCAGGTTAAGCTGGGCCTTTATCAGTGGAAATCCTTTATTGCCTCATTGGAGGTGGTGACTTCAGGAGAGGTTCTGCCTTTGCTTCTGCTGAGTGCCCCATGTCACTGCTTCAGGACCTAAATATTAATGTCTCAGTTGGAAGTTCACAGTTCATGCAAGTGGTATTAGAGCCGCAAACCTGTGTGAGAGCAGCTCACGGTTGTGAATTCTTTTTTCTTCCCCTCATCCAGACCTAAGGTTCTCGTCTCCCTTCCTTGGTGGCTGGCTTTTTCTCCTGGTCCATCCTGTCAATGAAGATGTACCCTCTCTGATTTCATTTGGGCACCAAGACCTCACCCCTGGCCCCTTGTAGCTACTTAAACCCAAGCCCCCTGCATCCCAAGATTGGCAGTACCCTAGAAGAGGTGAAATGTTGGCTTCCCCGTGCTCTGGATGTTTTCCTTTTGTATCTTCGTCTGGGGCACCTTACTTTCCTCTCTGCCCAGCTGTGTATTTAGAAGGATGATCGTTAAAGTTTTCCACTGTTTCTAAGTGGTTTATAAGAAGTGGATTTTTAGATTATCCAGTCCAGCATATTGCCAGACGTGAAAGCAGAGGACAGCTCCTGGGTTTGAATCCCAGCTTACGGTGGGCCAGTCACTTCTTTTTGAGCTTCGGTTTTCCTGTCTATAAGGTGGGAATGATGATAGAACCCACCTTATAGGGTTGTCAGGAGGATTAATAAGTTCACTTACGTGAACAATTTCGTACCATTTAAGTCTCCCCAAAACCAGTTCAAGTTGGTGTAATCTTAAAGGGGAAGTTATTGGCTCAGGTAACTCAAAGTTCAGGCCTGGCTGCATCCGGAGGCTCGGAGGACATCAGGAAGCTGTTTCTCACTTTCTTTTCGCCTCCTGCCCGCTGGCTTCTTCCTCCCGCAGGCTCTCCCCGTGGGGGCAGAGATGGCAGGCGCTCCAGCAGCCCCAGGCTCACACCCCATCGGGAAAGAGCGTTCTTCATTCCCAGTAGCTTCACAGTAAATTCAGGGTTGCACCTCTTCGTGGATGAATCCCGCAGGGCCCGTGGATTGACAGCTCTGACTGTCCCGACCTGGTCATGCGCCCCTCTCCACTGGCAGGGGTGGTAGCATTCACCTCTCTGAAACCACACCATCTGTGAATGGGGGTGGCATCTCCCCAGAGGAAAGGGGAGGGGCAATACCGGGTGGACAGAAAGAGCCACTGCCTGCCATCTGGCCTGTCTCTCTTGTCTTCTAGCGTTTCCCAGCCAGCTACAGGCGCACATGGCACTACAGCTCTGCCCTCTGCTCGGGGACCACACGTACTCTGCCCGTGTGGCCACTGTTCTGGGCCAGCGCTTTCTGCTGCCTGCTGAGAGCACCAGGCCCCAAAGACAGGTACCCAAGCCCACCTGCCGGCTGCCTTTTGGGGTGGGCTGGGGGTGGGGGTGGAGAGCATCTCCGGACATTAGCTATGCAGCTTGGGCTTCCATAGCTCCCTGTAGCCCTGTCTTGCTCTGTGGCCCTGAGCAAGTGAAACCCCCTCTCTTGGGTCTCTTTCTGCCCATCTGTTCAATAAGGAAGTCGAACTGGCTGATTTCTAAAGGCCCTTCTAAGTCTGCCATTCTTTTTGGTATAAGGGGTAAAAGAGGTTGTGTGTCTGTTTGGGTAACTCTGTCTGCTCTAACAGAATAACCTCAAGTACCAGAGCCTTAACACAATAACTTCCTTCTGTGTTAAGTCCAATTAATGGCGCTAGGGTAGAGATGGGCTTGCTCCAAGCATGGGTCACTCAGGGACCCAGGCTGTTGCTATCCAGCCAGCGGAGGAGGAGACAGGGCAGGTTCATGGGGGAGGTTTTCTCGGGCCAGATCTGGAAGCGGGATACATGCTCACACTCCTGTGGCGTTCAGTGGGGCTCAATCACACGGCCTCACCAACCTGCAGGAGGGGCTGGGGAATGTAGTTTCTCTGAATGCCCAGGAAACTGATTCGGTGACCCCCTAGCTGGTCTCTGCCGTAGTGTGTGTGTGTGAGTGTGTACGTGTGTACGTGTAGAGAGGCATGCAGAACACGGACGCAGAGGGAGGAGGAAGTACTTGCCTCACTCCCATTTTGCTGAGAGCTCACCTGGCTGAATGCTGACATGTCTCCCCCACCCCAGGTCCTGGATGAAGCCCTCCTCAGCCGCCTCCACCTGACCCCCTCCCAGGCTGCGCAGCTGCCCCTGCACCTCCACCTGCATTGTCTCTACCTCCCAGGTGCCAGGCCCAGGGACCCACCCATCAAGCTTCTGGCACCTTTGCCCTCTTATTTCTCCAGGACCCTGCATTGCCTGGGGCTCCACTACCAATAGTCCTTCTGGGCCTTCTGTTCCTGCTGGAAAGCAGTGGGGGTTGGAGGGCGGATGGGCTGCAGTCAGGCCCGAGGAGAGTGAGGTCAGTGCTCACCACGCAGAAGGCCACAGAGTAAGATCCTCTGTAGCTGGACAAACTTAAGATCACATCCTAAGGCCACTTGCTGTGTGGTGTTGGGCAAATGACTTCATCTCTCTGGACCTGAGATAATAAAAGTACCTACCCTCATAGTATCGTTTTCAGGATTTGCTGAGAAAGAAAATGTTTATCATGGACCGTGGTTTCTGCTGAGTTCAGTATGTGGTCTTTATATTTGGCTGTTTCTGGCCCATTTCTAGCTGAGAGAAAATGTTAGGTTTTTAAAAAAATTGTGGTAAAATACACCTAATAAAATTTACCATCTTAACCATTTTTAAGTTTACAGTTCAGTGGCATTAAGTACATTCACACAGCCATCACCACCATCCATCTCCAGAACTTTCTGATCTTCCCAAACTGAAACTCTGTCCCCATTAAACAACAACTCCCCCTCCCCCACCCCTCCCAGCCCCCAGTTGCCACCGTTCTGTCGTCTGTCTCTATGTATTTGACTACTCATTTAAGATGTTAGATCTTTCACTTTAAAAAACTGTGAAATATATGAAACGTACAGAGTGCATAAAACATCTCTGATTTAAAGAATAACTCTAAGATAACACCCACATAACCACCACTAGGCACAAAACAGAAGCATCCCTTCTCCTATCCTAGACAACAGCAGCTCTCAACCCTGGCCCGACATGAGAACCCCCTACCCTGCCCACTCAGAAAGCTTAAAAAAAACACCCATGCCTCCCATGACTGCACCCCAAAGATGCTGGTTTCACCAGTCTGGGACGGAGACGTGGCATCAGATCTTTTTTAAAAGCTCTGGAATGGGTACTGTTGTTCAGTCAAGGTTGGAAACCACTGCCCAGACTTGGGAGAATTCTTTGTTTGTTTTTTAGAGTTTTACCACATATACATGCATCCCTAAACAATATATTTCATTTTGCCCTGTTTCTGAAGTTTCTGTTGGAATGGAATTGTGCTGCATATATCCTTTTGTGACTTGTTCTTGCTCTATCCTGTGAAATGCATCCGTTGTGCGGCGTGGAGTTGGAACGTCAGAGCTTGCAGTCTATCCATCTGACTGTTAATGGACACTTAGGTCGTCAGCTGTTACCACAGTGCTGCTGTGAGCCTGCTGTACGCATCTCCTGGTTCAGCTGCACAAGAATGGGTTCATAAATATACAGAATATATGTATCTTCATTTGACTAGTGTGTGAGTTTCCTAGGGCTGCTGCTGCAACAAATTACCACAACCTGCGTGGCCTAAAACAACAGAAATGGATTCTCTCCCAGTTCTGGAGGCCAGAAGTCCAAAATCAAGGTGTCAGCAGGGCTGTGCTCTCCTTGAAGGTTCTAGGTGAGAATCCGTCCTTGCCTCTTCCTGGCTTGTGGCTGCATCACACCAGTCTCTGCCTCTGTCTCCACATGGCCTTCTCCTCGTTTGTCTTCTCTTGTCTCTTGTAAGGACACTTGTCATTGGATTTAGGCCCCATCTGGATAATCCAGGATGATCTCATCTCAAAATCTTTAACATACTTACATCTACAAAGACCCTTTTTTCCAAATAAAGTCATATTCACAGGACATATTCATGTCTTCCAAGGGAAGACATACCAATGTTCAACCCATTACAATTAAGAAATACCAAACTTTTTCAGATGGGTGTGGCTTATTGAATATTTCCTTTTTAGGTGAACTTGGCCCCTTGCAGAGGAAGGGAGAGACCCACTTCATCTGGAGAAGGGCTGGGTCTACTCTTCTGCTGTGTCTCCTGCTGTAAATCTTGTGCCCATTAGATGTCATTTTGCTGCCAGCCCAGCTCCTCCTCTGGGCTTGGGGACTGGGGAGACCTGCAGGGCTCAGCAGTCGTGGTAATGTGTCCCAGCCTTCTGTTCACTGCCACAGGATCTTGGGCAAACCATGTCTCCTCGTTCAGACTCCGTTTCGTCATCTGTAACATGACACTTATCCTCCCACCCCGAGATCAGAGATGCCTGGGGAGTCCCTGGACAGGATGCCTCATGTCTGTCACTGGGTGGGAATTCTGGGCCTTGCTTTGTGGAGGAGTTGCTGATGGCCTCTAGCTCTTGTTCTGTACCTTGGGGTACAGAGCCGCACCCGAATCTCCCTTCACCCTCTAACAGAAAAGGAGCCAAGCCTCAAATACTTCATTTGCTTTTTTACTTGGCACTGCGTCCAGGATAAGGGCAGTGACAATTGAAGCAAGGACTTCTGTAGCCACACGTCCCTCATGCCCCCCAGACCCTGGTGTGCACTGATAAGGGGCAGGGGTCCCGGAAGGCTCCGTGTCGTCATGAGGCATGTCTCAGCCTTGGGTTTGTCGCAGAGTCTGGCCTTGAACTTGCCTTTGGCCTTCATCTTCCTATGGGTGCTAGGAAGATTTCCGACTTCAAAGGGTTGAGACCACAAGTTACTTCCAAGTGGGGGACCATGAAAGCGCTGAGGAGCAAGAGCCTCGGTGTGAAAGGAGGAGAGAAGGGGAGAGATGATCAGGAATCTGTTCAGGAAGGGGGTTCTGAGGGATACAAGCCCTTCCCCTGGGGCTCAGGCCATCCTGGGAGTTACCCTCTACCTGTGCCCTTCCAGCCCTGACCCCAGTTCTCAGCACTGCCCACCAGGGTATGGGTCACCGTTCGAGGCCCACCTTTCTTGGTTTCAGGGCGTTGGGTGCCAGCTTGAGCTCAGGGTTAGGTGGGAGGGAAATCAAAACCTTGGCAGTAGGTAGAGTCATCAAGGCCTTGCCTGGGGTCGACAGGGCCTCAGAGCCCACCAGCCTGCTGTGCTGCCGTCTGAGGCCCCGCCCCTGGGGTCGGAGCACACGGGGAGAAGGCAGCCGGGCCGTGCTGTGGAGGGTGGGGAAGTGGTGATGGGCTGTGAGGGCCTGGGGAGCCCCAGGCTGACCAGCCGCGCCTCCAGGTGTGCAAGGAGGGCTGGGAAGCAGGGGGAGCTGACGGCTGGGGTGTGTGAGGGCAGATGGAGCCCACCCGGTTCCTTCTCCAGAGGCCGTGGGAAGAACACAGCGTTTGGAGTCCAACAGACCTGGGTCTGCATCCCAGCTCTGCCCCTTCTGAGCTGTGCAGCCTTGGGCAACTCCCTTCAACTTCCTGATACCTCAGCTGGAAAATGGGGATAATAGCACCTACCTCGCTAGGCTGTGAGGACTAAAGGAGCTGGTCAGGTATCAACACAGTGTAAACGGTTAAGTGCTGTGCACATATTAGTTCCTTTCCACAAGGTGGCTTTGCACGGAGGCAAAGACAGAATACTGCGGCAGGAAAAGCTTGGGCTCTGGAGAGAGATCAACCTGGGACTGAGTCCTGGCATCTTTGAAATGAGCACAACTGCCTGGCTGAGTGACTGCTTTGGAGGGGACGATACTCATTTGGTTGTGTGTTTTTTAAAAATACTTTGTAAGTGGTGGCTTTTACTTACTACCGGTGGCTCTTGGGTGGGGACAAATCCAGGTGGTTAGGAGGGGCTTGGAGAGCAGGAAGATAGTGCCTTGAGACCCTGGGGTGTTTTGGGGGAATGGTCTTACCCAGGGCCTGGGGGTTCTTCAGACTCAATGGCAATCTGTTCAAGGGGTGGGGATGCCCGTCCCCACTAGCAAAGGTCATGGTGAAAATGCAGCCCATCCTCATGCTGGGGGGGGTCCCACTTCTGGAGACTGGGGCGGACCAGGGCTGTGTCACTTTTCGCCTTGCCTTTCTTCCCCTTTCTTCCCCTTTCCAGGGGCCGAGGTGGTGGCAGTGGAGTCTGGCTTCTCAGTGTGCCCCAGGCTCCTGGCCCCAGCCACTTTCCTAGAAGCTGACCTGTGGGTAAGGGTTCCCGAGTCCTTGCCTTCCCCAGAGCCTCGCTGGGTCAGCAGGTGAGGGAGGGCTGGGCGGACTTCTATTTGCCGGTGACACATCGCCAGGGGCTTCTTGATGGTGGAGCCCTCTACTAGAAGCCGGATACCCACATACTGGGGCACCTCCACGGCAGGCTGTGGGGAAGAAGAGGGGACAAGGCCTGCTCAGACAGTGCTGCTGGAATCCTAGGCCTGGAAGGACTCGGAGCACAGGTAGATGGAATTAACTTCTGGGGCACCTGGTCAGGAGACACTTCTGGGCTGACAAATGCAAAGCCCATCTCTGTCTCTTAAGGGGTCCGGGCCTGGAGGCCTGAATCAGTACCCAGAGGGTCACAAAGCCCCTGAGATGAGTAACCCAGAGGAGTGGGGAAGTCTTAGCCATGCCCCCACCTGCACCCCTCCAACCCCTTGCTCTCCTAAACTGCCCAGCCGCTGCTGGAATGTGCATTCTCCTCCACAGGCCGCTGTGGATGGACAGCTTTCTGAGATGAGCGAGATTCTCTGCTGAGAGCATATGAGTTATGACACCCAGACAGATAAGAGGCCTGGAGCCTGCCTAAATCCTTGTCTGAACCCAAGACACGGGGAAGCAGAGCCTCAAAGAAGGCATTCTGTGGAGAGCATGAAGTAGCAAATATGCAGACGGAGGCAGAGAAAACAGTCCAAGAAAGGAGCTCCTGTACCACTTTCAATTCCCATTAAGCCAAGCTGTACTTCCTGCAGCTGGACACAGGAGAGCCCCCTGTGTCTTGCCAGGAATCTCCTTTTATTTATTATTTATTATTATTATTATTTTTTGGCCACACCACACAGCATGCAGGATCTTAGTTCCCCGACCAGGGAGCAAACCCAAGCTCCTTGCCATGGAAGCACGAAGTCTTAACTGCTGGACTGCCAGGAAAGTTCCTAGGAACCCTCCTTTTAATCTGGAGCTAGTTTGAGGTGTTTTCTGCGTCATCAAAGGATCCTGATTAGAATCTATCTAAACAGTCACTTGGAGCTTCTTAAAAATACAGATATCAAGGTCCTACTGTATAGCACAGGGAACTATATTCAATATCCTGGAATAAACCATAAAGGAAAAGAATATGAAAAAGAATGTATGTATATGTATAACTGAATCACTTTGCTGTACAGCAGAAGTTAACACAACATTGTAAATCAACTATACTTCAATTAAAAAAAAATACAGATATCAGAGCTCAAGGAAAGCCCAGTTGATAAGGCAAAGTTCAACTTTATGGAGAAATCTCAGCTGATAAATGTAGAAGGAATGATAGAATTAGCAATTTACCATTTTGCAACTCTAATACAATAGGTAAGAATCAAAACTAGATATCAAAACAAGTAGGTGAAAAGGATGACAGGAAAATGTGTCATCTGCACACTGCCAAAGAATCACCCTACAAAGAAACTGATCATTGCAAAGGGGAGGATGCAGCTTACAATGGAGAGATCTGGTAGCCAAGACCTTAAAGCCATGGTCAGACTTAGCATCACTAATCATGAGATACCCGACAATGTGTGCCTTGTGATGCTGTATGAGGTACCCAGCATCACCTCTCAAGTATACTTGCCAAAAATGTGTAATCTGAACTTCATCAAGCTATGTGACCTAACTTCTACTTTATAGGACACTCAGATAACAGATGAACAAGTTAAATACCACCATGAGGAAACAATCAGATAAATCCAGAATGTGGGACAGTTCCGTAAAACAACCAGCCTGGTGCCTTCAAAAGATCGAAATATGGGGAAAAAAAAGCAGTGGGGCTGTTCTAGATTATAAGAGATTAAAGAACATCAAAGAGAATAAAATACCTAGGAATAAATTTAACCAAGGAGGTGAAAGACCTGTACACTGAAAACTGTAAGACACTGAAGAAAGAAATTGAAGATGACACAAATGAATGGAAAGATATTCTGTACTCATGAATTGGAAGAATTAATATTATTAAAATGTCTATACCACCCAAAGGAATCTATAGATTCAATGCAATCCCTATCAAAATTCCAACGATATTTTTCACAAAAATAGAAAAATCAATCCCTAAATATGTATGGAACCACATAAGACCCCGAATAGTCAAAGAAATCTTGAGAA
>NW_021145539.1:0-3250 GCF_002837175.3 Physeter macrocephalus
ATTAGTGCCCTTCTAAGAAGAGGTCAGAGAGCGAGCATGCTCCTTTTCTGCCATGTGAGGATACAATGAGGGGACAACCGTCTGCAAACCACGAAGCGGACCCTCACTAGATACCAGCTCTGCCAACGCCTTGATCTTAGACTTCCCAGCCTCCAGAACTGTGAGAAATAAATGTCTGCTGTTTAAACCAGCCAGATAAGTTGTTACAGCAGCCCAGATAAGACTAAGATAATTGTTTCTAATACCGAAAAAGAAGAAACAACCTAAATGTCTTAAGGAATTGGTTTTATATGTATGATACATATAGGTATTGATATAATAGCATACATATAAACATACGGCAGTATATATATATATGCCATTATATCAATATATCAATTCATATGCCAAAGATATATCACATATATAAGTAAATATCATATAAATTACATGTAAATATGTTTGTATTATATCGATATATATTTATTTAACAGATGTCAGTGTTTCAATACAGTGGAATGCTATAAAGCCATTTAAACTTTTGAAGAAGAATATTTAATCACTTAATAATAGTAACTAATATTTACTGGACTCCAATTAAGCATATGTATTATCTCATTTAATCTTTACACTATAACTCACTGTGATAAAATACTTGTATTTATAGATGAGAATACTGACGCATAGGGAGTGAAGTAACTTGCTCAAGACAACCTAGTTAAAAAGTGACAAGCCCAGAAACATATCCATTAATTTCTGCTTAAGTAAAAAATCAGGTATGTAACAGTATGTGCAGTATTATCCCATTTTTATTGCCGTAGTTTCTGTTTTAATTTTTTCAAAATATGTGTCTGTGCACGTATGTAAGACATATCAACATATACATACACACACAACACACACATAACCTCTACAAAATGCAGTGATGGGATTATGAGAAATTATGCTTCCCCTCCTTTTGGCTGACATGTGTTGAGTGGGTCTGTCTATGAAATATGGTGCAGGATCTCACCGATTACCAGCCCCTGGGGACTGCCCTATCCGAGGGTGAGTCAAGATAACACAATACGCGGGGGTTGCTGTTTGCATCTTCCTAAGACCTACAGCAGGGCCAGAGGTGCACCTGTCATCCCTAGGACCAACGTGCCAGGGGTTGTTCGTTTGCATGGAGCCTATCAGATCAGAGGGCCACGCCCCACTCTGGAGTTCAGGATCCCTGAGCATGGTGGCGTCTGTACCCAGCGCAGCAGGGCGGCATGCTGTCCTCCACGCTCCAACTCTGGAAGTGGGGGGAGTGGAAGTGGGCTGCAGGAAATTTTGTTAAATTTCCCGTTGTTAACGTGGAAGTGGGCTGCAGGCTCTGGCTGCGAACTCTGGCTCTGGCTGCAAACTTTCCCGTGGTTAAAGTGGAAGTGGGCTGCAGGCTCTGGCCCTCGCTCCAGTGGGGGAGCCCTTGTCCTGGATCCAACCCACGGTGAGCAAAGGCCTAGACAGCTGCAAGGAGGGGCCACCCTAACATGATACCACCCAGCAGTTATGGTACCAGGTATGGCCTCTGCCCCTACCTCACAGAAATCTGCCATGCGTGCCGCTGTTCAATAGGGTGCTTGGGTAGATTAGATACTTGTAACGATACAGTGGACGATTTTTGTTAGGTTGAATAATTTTACAATAAATACAAGTCATTTGAAAAGGCTGCCCAAGTTACCACATCACTCTATTAGAGCAAGTGGTGTGACTATAACTCAATTCACTAAGTAGCTTTGACGACGTCTATGGTCTAAAGTTTCTTTAATGAAGGACTGTGTCATAAAAACATAATCTGGGGGGAGGGGCAACATAGGGATGGGGGAGTGGGAGGTACAAACTATTGGGTGTAAGACAGGCTCAAGGACGTATTGTACAACATGTTGTAATAACTGTAAATACAAAGTAACCATTAAAATTGTATTAAAAAAATTTTTTTTAATAAAAAAATTGCAAATATGTTTTAAACATTTTGGAAGCATTCATTCACTTAACAAATATTTGGGAGCTGGCCACAAGGAGAAGACACAAGATTCATAAGTTGTGCGTTTACGGTGTGCACATGGAAATCTCATTTTCCTCTACGCCCCTGACAAGGAAGCCCCTAGATTCTCTGCGTCTGTGTCTCTGGGGTGCAGGCGCCCTGGCCTCCCTCTGGCTCTTCTCTGACTCACCCTTATGGCTGCTTGAGGCCAAGAGGAGCACTGCCCTCCCTGGGCTAACTTGTAATATTCTGACACCCATGATATCTTATATTTATTGGGCGCTCCGTGTGTGTCAAGCACTTTGCCTTCCTCAGCTCTTACCCCTCCCAACAGCACAGCGAGATGCTCTTCTCACTTTAATGCTGAAAAGCACTCATACACAGAGAGGTCGGGTATCAGCCCAGGCAGACCGGCCCCAGAGCCTGCACCCAGTCTCAAGCCCCTACCTCGATGCCATGTCCACCCCCAAAGCACGTATACAGCCCACCTTGGTTGGCCTGGAAAGTTCTCAAGGGAGAAATCCACCTAGGCATTCCCGAATAGCAGCAGACACTACAGTGGCCAAGAATTATAGTTTCAAAACCCAGTTTTTCTCTTGCACTGTTGGTGGGAATGTAAATTGATACAGCCACTATGGAGAACAGTATGGAGGTTCCTTAAAAAACTACAAATAGAACTACCATATGACCCAGCAATCCCACTACTGGGCATACACCCTGAGAAAACCATAATTCAAAAAGAGTCATGGGGCTTCCCTGGTGGCGCAGTGGTTAAGAATCTGCCTGCCAATGCAGGGGACACGGGTTCGAGCCCTGGTCTGGGAAGATGCCACATGCCGCGGAGCAACTAAGCCCATGAGCCACAACTACTGAGCCTGCGCGTCTGGAGCCTGTGCTCCACAAGGGAGAGGCCGTGACAGTGAGAGGCCCCTGCACCACGATGAAGAGTGGCCCCCTGCTCGCTGCAACTGAAGAAAGCACTCGCACAGAAACGAAGACCCAACACAGCCAAAAATAAATAAATAAATTAAAAAAAAAAAAAGAGTCATGTACCAAAATGTTCACTGCAGCTCTGTTTATAATAGCCAGGACATGGAAGCAACCTAAGTGTCCATCGACAGATGAATGGATAAAGAAGACGTGGCACATATATACAATGGAATATTACTCAGCCATAAAAAGAAACGAAATTGAGTTATTTGTAGTGACATGGATGGACCCGGAGTCTGTCATACAGAGTGAAGTAAGTCAGAAGGAGAA
>NW_021145539.1:3471-26431 GCF_002837175.3 Physeter macrocephalus
GGGAGGGGGAAGGGGAAGCTGGGACAAAGTGAGAGAGTGGCATGGACATATATACACTACCAAACATAAAATAGATAGCTGGTGGGAAGCAGCCACAGAGCACAGGGAGATCAGCTCGGTGCTCTGTGACCACCTAGAGGGGTGGGATAGGGAGGATGGGAGGGAGACGCAAGAGGGAAGAGATATGGGGATATATGTATACATATAACTGATTCACTTTGTGATACAGGAGAAAGTAACACACCACTGTAAAGCACTTATACTCCAATAAAGATGTTGAAAAAAAAAATCCAGTTTTTCTCTGGAATCCAGACCCTTTCTTTTCTTTCAGCCCAGCTGCCTCTGCTAGGCCCTCACTGTCACCAGCCTGCACACAACCACCACTCACTCAAGTGGAGTCATATTTAAGCCCCTCCACTGGCTCCATACTGACCCGGGGACAGAGTCCAGCCTGTAGCGTGGAAAGCAAGGTTCTCAGTGACCCAGCTCTAGCCAGCCTTCCCAGCTCCACCACCCACCTCCATCCTGCCATCAAGCTGATCTCACCATGCTGGACCCCTCCTGAGGCTCCACCTGCAAAGGCACTTCCTGCCCTCCTCCAGAGAGACCCACTGGGCCAGAGGATCCGGGCGTAGTCAGGAGGAGTGATGTAAAGGACAAACGAAAATACAGTGTGTAAATGGTAAGACCATCCCGACAGAATGAGGGGAGACTGCTCGGAGGAGGAGATATTTCCCCTGTGTCTTGAAGAATGAGAAGGCATTCACTGGGCTGAGAAAAGCAGGGAGGGAATCCCGTTGTTAATGGCTGTGAAAGGGCCTTTGTAAACCGTAAGAGACCTGTGCTCTACAAACATTACTTTATTCAGGGACACAGCCCGAGGACCAGGCTTTGGAGTCAGTTCAGAGCTGGGATCCAGTCCTGGCTCTACCCACTCAGCTCCGAGCTTGTTTACGCAGCTGTAAAGAGGAGGTGGGAGCAGGGAGAGGGGAGAGACGGGACCCCTAAATGAGGTATGGGGATGCGTAGAGAAGGTAACATCGTTTCTGGTTTTTTTCTACCACAAACCAGATAGCAGAGGGTTCTAGGCACACATGGGGCTGCTGTGTCATCCCTTGACTCTCTAGGTCTATTATTAGCCCCGTTTTACACTCAGATATGAAATCATTAATGACGCTGTGTCGGTAATTTCTCTAGATTACCGATATATTTTATAAAAGACATAATGGGAAATGCCTGGCGGTCCAGTGGTTAGGACTCTGCGCTTCCCCTGCTGAGGGCCTGGGTTCAATCCCTGATTGGGGAACTAAGATCCTGCAAGCCGTGCGGCACAACCAAAAAAAAAAAAAAAAAAAAATCACATAATACATTCAAAACCTAGGGCATTACTCTTGGGAATTTATTGAAAGTAATTAAATTAATAACTAGAAAAAGGCATGTGCACAAAGATGTTTCACTAAAAAGTGAAAAATCGAGTATCCAAGGAAGAATAATTTTCATTAATTTATGGGCTATCTCTGGATGCGATATTGTGCAGCCATTAACAATTATAATTTTGAGGACTGTAATACATGAGAAATGCTTACATCTTAAGTGAAGAAACAGAACACGAAAGTACACAGACATTATGCTTATCAGGGAATCCAGAAGCTATAAAAGCAAAGATACTCTTATTTGACTACTTGAAATTTTAAGTTTTATGACAAAAAACACTTAAAAAGTTAGAAGACAAAGGATAGATCAGGGAAAAAATGATAATATCTACAACAAAGGTTAACATCTTTAGTACACAAAGAATTGCTAGAAATCAAAATCCAATAGAAAAATGGGTAAATGATCTGTACAGACAATTCATAAAAGAGGAAATCCAAGAAACACAAACTCGGCAGCCGGCGAAATGCAAATGCAGGCAATAATGAGAAACTCATTTTCATCTGTGGAATTGGCAAAAACTGAAAAGAATGAGAACACCCAGTGCTTGCAAAGATTCAGGGAAAAAGACACTCCTGTTCATTGCTGGTAGGAATGTGGCCAGCTATGACCTTTTTGGAAAGTAACTTGGTTCTCTCAAAATTACACTCAGCAAAAAGGAAGAAATTTCTCAGATGAGCCACGAGGTGGATGAATGTCCAGGTCGTTGGGCCAAGTGAAAGAGCCAAACCCAGGCAGCTACACACTGAGTGATCCCAGGTACATGAAGTCCCAGGAAATGGGAAACTGCATGGGCAGTGGGGGAAAGGCTCTCCTGCGAAGGTGCAAGGACCTTCGGGGGGTAGAAAGTTGTGTATCTGGGCTGTGTTGGTGGTGATACTGGTGAATACGCTTGTCAAAACTCACTGACTCATACACTGAAAAGGGGAGCATTTTATTTGCATGAACATGGTATCTGCAAAAAGTTGATTTAAAAATACAGGGCTGCCCTGGTGGCGCAGTGGTTGAGAATCTGCCTGCCAATGCAGGGGACACGGGTTCGAGCCCCGGTCTGGGAAGGTCCCACATGCCGCGGAGCAACTAGGTCCGTGAGCCACAACTACTGAGCCTGCGCGTCTGGAGCCTGTGCTCCGCAACAAGAGAGGCCGCGACAGTGAGAGGCCCGCGCACCGCGATGAAGAGTGGCCCCTGCTTGTTGCAACTAGAGAAAGCCCTCGCACAGAAACGAAGACCCAACACAGCCAAAAATAAATAAATAAATAAATAAATAAAGTTTTTAAAAAAATTTTTTAAATACAAATAAATATGTTTTTTGACCTTGCAAATCCCATTTTGGAGAATCAGGCCCACAGATATAAAAGTACCAGTATATCTTTTTTTTTTTTTTAAGTCTTTATTGAATTTGTTAAAATATTGCTTCTGTTTTACGTTTTGATTTTTTGGCCGCGAGGCATGTGGGATCTTAGCTCCCCAACCACGGATTGAACCGGCACCCCCTGCACTGGGCGGTGACATCTTAACCACTGGACCGCCAGGGAAGTCCCAAAGTACCAGTATAGAAGAATATATGTAGATGGCTGTTTTATTGCAGTATTGTTTTTAGAGGCAAAACAACTGGAACTGATAGGAATGTTTATCATCAGGAAAATATAATAAATTACAATAGATCCTTAATGTAAAATATTATAAACCCACTTCAAAAAATAAGTTAAATTAGTATCTATCGGCCTTGAGGAATATGCATGCTATGGTAAAAAAAAAAAAAGTGAGGTGTCAAGAAATGTGCATAGTATTCCATTTTTGTAAAAAAAAGTATATTTTTTGATACATCGTTTATATCTGAAAGATAGAGGAAAAAATATGGGTGGAGCACTTCAGGCTGTTAATATCTATTTATTACTTTAGGGGATGGAATCAGAGTAGGGTGTGGGGTAGATATAATTTTGCTTTCACAAAATTTTGAATTATTTCAATTGTAAAAAATAAGCATGAATTACATTTGTAATTCTTTCAAGTCTTAAAGAAAACTTAAGAAAAAAATGATAACGCGTATAAGGAATCATTAAATGTTTTATAATATAAAATAGGATAAAAATGTTAAATTGAATTCGTGCTTTAATTACAACTGGAAAAATGAAATATGCATGTGGATAAGGACTGGTAAGGAGAACTCAAAACAGGTTTTTAGAGTTCTGTAGAGTGTAGCAGTAAGTTTTTTGTTTTTTGTGGGTTTTTTGCGGTATGCGGGCTTCTCACTGTTGTGGCCTCTCCCTTTGCGGAGCACAGGCTCCGGACGCGCAGGCCCAGCGGCCACGGCTCACGGGCCCAGCCGCTCCGTGGCATGTGGGATCTTCCCGGACCGGGGCACGAACCCGTGTCCCCTGCATCGGCAGGCGGACTCTCAACCACTGCGCCACCAGGGAAGCCCTGTATTCTTTTTTTTTTAAAACCTGTGAATGCTTCCAGGCAATAACCAGAATAGTTCTATTATGTAAAATATGCAAAATATGCACGCAGTGAACAAAGTATAGATAGAAAATGCAAAAACTGAAGTGGTTCAGTAAAGATGGCAGGCTTATGAATAATTTTTTTCCATTTCCCCAAACTTTATGTAACATTACAGCATCTTAGAATAAAAAGTAACTCCTCCCCTCTGAGAAGCTAGGTACTCTTTTCTGGAATCAATGACATTAGGAGAAAAGAAGAAACAAATGTTATCAGCTTTGTCAACATAAACCCCTATATGGACAAGGACTAGAAAGAGGAGGGCTTAGATGGTTGAGGTTTCTAATTTCTATTTCCTTTACTCTTATACTGCAAAAAAATACAAATCAAGAGTAGGGGGGAAGCATTCGCAGCAACGTGGATGGACCTAGAGATGATCATACACTAAGTGAAGTAGCAGACAGAGAAAGACAAATAGCATATGATATCACTTACTTGTGGAACCTAAGAAATAATAATACAGGGCTTCCCTGGTGGCGCAGTGGTTGAGAGTCCGCCTGCCGACGCAGGGGACACGGGTTCGTGCCCCGGTCTGGGAAGATCCCACATGCCGCGAAGCGGCTGGGCCCGTGAGCCATGGCCGTTGAGCCTGCGCGTCCGGAGCCTGTGCTCCGCAACGGGAGAGGCCACGACAGTGAGAGGCCCGCGTACCGCAAAAAAAAAATATATATATATATAATAATAATAATACAAAGGAACTTATATACAAAACAGAAATAGACCCACAGACATAGAAAACAAATTTTTGCTACCAAAGGGGAAAGTTGGGAGAGGGATAAATTAGGACTTTGGGATTAACATACACACTCTACTATATATAAAATAGATAACCAACGAAGACCTACTGTACAGCACAGTGAACTCTACTCAATATTTTGTAATAACCTATAACGGAGAAGAATCTGAAAAAACAGATATATATGTATGTATAACTGAATCACTTTGCTGTATACCTGAAACTAACACGTAAATCAACTATACTTCAATAAAAATTAATTAATTTTAAAAAAAGAGTAGAGGGAAAAACTTTTAATTTGTGTATTCCCAGTTGCCAGAGGCTCTATGTTCTTTTTCCAATTATAAAACGTCTCTGTTTTAAATGCTAGCTGATCGGGTCGTCCCTGAAACACATTGCCTCAAGCTGCTGACCTCCGGAAAGCAAATCAGAGACCATGTGGAGACGTGATCCGGCTCCAGCTTCAGTGAGGGTGGTTCACCCCTGGTTACAGCCCCGCCCTGGGCAGGGGGTTGCTGGGTCCGACACATGGAGGGGACACCAGAGTAGGTCTGAAGCTGATGTTCCAGGAAGGAGGCCCGGGACTTCCCTGGCAATCTCCGCCAAGCTCGCGGAGGATGTTTGTGCCATGTCTAAACACGGAGTGCAGATTGAACATGACCCAAGCAGGTCACTTTCCCTGCAGTTTTAAAAACAAACTCACTCCAAGACTTGATATGGTTCAAATCAGCTGGATCAGGGGGTCTCTCGGGTTGAGAGAGGCTCCAGCCACTTCTAATCTGGTTTTACAATATGAAGAAATATCAAATTGGTATTCAAAATCGTGATATATTTTAAATATTTAGATAATTAACACTTACAACACATTTGTATTTATAATAGTGCTATCCTAAAGATGACTACAGAATTATATATACATATATATGGATGGAGAGACATATATTTCCTTTTTGGAATGTATAGATATAGATATATTTTAAAGTCAGGAAAAAGGATAAGTTTTTATTTTTTTGCTTTTTGTTTTTGGGTGTGCCACACAGCTTGCTTTAAAGCAATAGCTCCAATTGTTTATTTGAAAAAGGACAGTAAATACACAGGGAAATTTTTACACATATTGTGTAATAGTCTCTCTCTCTATATCTGCTCATGGTATACCACAGGTGTACTGGTTTGATAAAGGAAGACAAATTCAAGGTAATACGATAAGCAATTTTTTTTTTAATCCTTCTTTTCATCTCTGACTCACGAAGGCCCTTGTATGGAGATGGAGCCCTTGGAGCATGCGCAACCTGGACACCTGCCCAGGGCAGGCCCTGCTCGGAGACGGCAAGAGCTGCAGGGGGTGGAGCCTGTGACTCGGCATCAAAGGACCCAGGTTGGAATTGCAGCGCTGCTCTATCTTGTGTGACTCTGAGCCTATGTCCTCCACAGCGAGATGGAGATAGTCGTAAAACCTACGCAGGCTTGTGGGGAAGGTAAACCGAGATCATGCGCAGAATGGCTTAGCACAAGATTTAGCACAAAGGTTGCTCAAATGTTCACTTCCTTGGACCGTCTCTCTCTGGCGGGACGTGAGGATTACGTGGGATGATATATGTGAAAACAGATGTTGGTTATAATTAGAAATGGGCAACAGGGACCTGGAATCTGTGTCAAGACAGCATGTCTGTGTGTAAGATGGTGGTGGCAGGAGGTTTTTGCACTGCCCCTCAATTTCCAGCACAGGGATGCTAGCCCTCAAATGCTAGGGTATCTTTCTTAGCTTCCTTCTGAGCTCCCCTGACCTTTTGGCAGTCCCCAGATCTAGCTAGCTTCTTAGAATGCTTCTGGAAATGCAGAGGAGCACAGGAAAGGGGCAGGCCTATGGACAAGGAACTACAGGTGGCAGATCCTGACACTCAAGCAATACTTCTGGGCCGCATCCTCTGAGCTTCCCTCCCATCTTTTATACTCCAGCCACCCTGGCCTTTCTTCTGTCCCTAAAACACGTCAAGCCGAGTCTTAGTCAAGGTGTATTCCTGCTCCTTCCTTTGCCCTTGGTTCCCTCCTCCTAGAACATTCTGACCCAGATCTCCACAAGGCTGGCTCCCCATCATCATCTAAGTCTCAGCTAAGCTACCTGCTGCAAGGAAGGCCTCTCCTGACCCCCATAGCTCAAGCATCCCCCCCTCAAACCCTGCTCACTCTCTGTCCTATAGTGCTATTTTATTTTCTTTACAGCACTTGTCAGCATCTGAAATTGTCTTATCTGTGTACAGGTTATTTGATACCCCACAGAAGCAAGAGCTCGCCTAATGTGTCCATACTGAATCCCCAGCATCCGTACATTCAAGAAATACTTGTTAAATGAATGAATGAGTGAAATCCTTCATGGCATCTTCATAGCTGAATGGATAGCTTCCTCCCGGGTAGCTTATTTACTCCCGTAGGCAGCACTCTTCCTGGTTGTGGTGGTTCGATACACCAGCGGTCCCCAATGAACACCAGCCCCTTTGTGGTCCCTCAAGTGTAAATTCCGGGATTGGCCGTGTGCCTTGCTTTGGCCAATGGTATGATAGCAAGTGTGCTGGGCACAGAGCCTTGGTAAGTACTTGAATGCTGGGGTCTGTCCTCTTGGGACACTGTCTCTTAAGGTCTTGAGTTACTCTGTAAAGAGGTCCAGCTACCACGATGAAGAGAAGAGACCGCACAGAGGGACAAGTGAGCCCAGCCAGCCCCCTTTTCCAGCCATCCCAGCTGAAGCCCTAGAAATGTGAGAGAAGACGCTCTCTTCACTCACCTTTCACCACAGGAGATACCAGGTAGGGTGGAAGAACCACCCAGCTGAGCCCAGCCCAGAGTGCAGAGCCAGGAGAAATATGAAATCACTTTAAAAATAAGTTTGACTTGCTTACTTCAGCAGTAAGCAGCTGAAACACCAGCTTACCTTCCACTATGAATGGTCGTGTGTGAGTCTATGACCCAGAGCCCAAGGCAAAGGGCTGCAACATAGTTCCCTCTGTCTTCCGCACTTTGCCCGGCATCCCACACAAATTAAAGTCAATAGTTCATTCAGAACTTTATTGAACTCTCCAAGCTAGTCTCTGTGCTACTTGTGTGTGTGATGGAGAGGGTGCCAGTCATTTTCTCTGTGGTCTTTAAGGTCATCCCAGAGGTGTCAGTAGGGCCGTTTCCCGGCTTGTCCCTGGTCACAGAGCTTGTGAAGGGCTGCAGCAGCTGGGCCAGCAGGGGTGAGCTTCCTGCAGACTTTGCAGCTGGGTCACTGCCCTCTGCCTGGGCCTTACGTCCTACACTCTTTCCCTCAGCAACAATTGCTCTCTGGGAGAGAGAGAGAATGGGGTAGGTCTGCCTAAACTTGAAGTTCATGCATGTCTTAAAAAACAAGAAACAAACCCTACTCTATACTGCCCCAAACCTATGTTTAATTAGAAAGTCTTATTTCTTCATTTCTTTTTCCCTCTTGGACGAATTAAATAAATCCAAAGTGATGACACAGTTTATCTCAGGTAGATTAAAAGCTATGATTGGTGATTTGAAAGTGAAAAAATTAATTTTACAGTTAAAAATAAATATAGTAAAAAAATTTAAGGGATGAAGTGGGGGTTCTTTTTACCCCCAAACTTTTTATTGTTAAAAAAAGTCGAATATGCAGACTTCAAAGATGCAACAATTGTCATTAAGTTGCCATATTCACTTTATATGTGAATGTGTGTGTGTGTGTGTGTGTGTGTGTGTGTTTTCCTCAAAGATTTGGAGGAAACTTCAATTTTCCAACCACCACACCATCATCACACCTAAAAAAAGTAACCTCATGAGACAGAGTCTTCGAACACAGGGCTCGGGGGAAAGAGAGAACACCTTTGTTTTCACTTCTTACCTGGGAGCACAGGCTAGTTGGCCAGGGTGCTGGGCCAAGTGTGGGAGAGGGAACGAGAGAGCTTTCTGATCCTCAAAGGCCGGGCAAAGGCGTGGACTTGGCGCCCTTCAAAGTTGTGTTTAAAACCATTTATGGGAGCGCCCCAGCTCCTGGATTCTGAGCCCGCCTGACTAACTGCCTTTGCCTTAGCAAGCTCCGGGCTAGCTCACCCATCAGCAGTGTGGAAATGGCATGAAAGATAGAACTAAGTGGGTCTCTGAGAGACGAAACAAACTGTAGCCACAAGTCAAGCACGTACGGGAAACAGAAAAGATTTCAGTGCAAACAATTTCTGCTGTGAATGAACCCAGGTCTTCCCAGTGGGGTGACCTGGGTGGGGACAGTTGGACTGAGGAAGGACATGAGGCTCAGGCAGGAGGAAATTCCTGGCTGTGTTAACTGCGTATGGAATGTGCTGGAGGGGCACCTCGCTCTTCTACCTCTGCCGGCTCTGGGAGGTGGGGGGCGCGGCGTGCCACAGGGGATGCTTCCTGCCCTGGAAGGTTTTTGCAGAAGCCCTCTGTGCCTTCTCTGCAGCCCTATCTCCGTTCCCCCACCCCTCTGGCTCCATCTCCCTCACAGACTGTTTTTCTTTATCTGAGTCCCTAAACGTCCTCATCCCTGTAATGAGGCGATAACTGCTTGCAGGGCAGTTCTCGGGCAGGGCCACACGGGGTGGGGTGGGGTGGGTGGGTGACCGTGGCTAGCACATTGCCAGGCACTTTAGAACAGGCCCTAAGTAAGTGGTGTCTGAGTCATTTCCCGGGGAACCCCCGCCCTGCTCACGGCTGGGTCCAGCCAATGGGAGATGCCAGTGGGGGCTGGGCAGGCAGGAGGAGGGAGAAACCAGGGTTCTTCTCCCCTTCTCCCTGGCAGGGGGTGGCGTGGGAGCTGACCCTCCTCTGTCGTTCTGGCACCTGCCGACAGCTCTCCCTCTGTGCCCCGGTGCCCAGCAGGCAGCCCCACACCTGAGTCAACCCCCCACCTGGTGTGGCTCACGCAACACCACCCCTTGTCCTGGGGCAGCAGAGGTCTCCCCATTGCTGCTGCTGGTTTCTGGTTCCCTGCCTCCTGCGTGGCTTCCCAGCTTTTCAATCACCTGGGAGACCAACTCCTTGTATTAAATTCTGTCAGTTCGAAATACCTACAGTGGTTTCAGTTTTCCTGGCTGGACTCTGGCTGGTACACATGGTAAGTGTTCAGATCAAGTAGGCAGTAAAGGGATAACTCAGCAGGCTTGGGTAGCCCAAACCCTGCACAATCTATGGAAAGCACTGCCCTTGACTGGCTCGTGGGAGCTAACCTACAGACTCTTGGAATATCTCGCCTGGTAAGAGTGCCTTTGTGTACCTGGAGTCTGGGGCCACGCCAGACAGCTAATGCTAACAATGCGATTTACGGTGAATGCTTATTTTTATTTGCCTGGGACCTTTGGCCACACTGCTTTAGTTCGACGTGGTTAGGGAGTGGTAGTGGAGACCAAATACCTGTGGTCAGTCATGGGGTTGCTCCCTGCCTACGAGACTGGCCCTCCAAAAAAAACCCCGAACTCTGAGGCTCAGATGAGCTTCCCTGGTTGGCCACATTTTGTGCATATTGTCACACATGGTTGCTGGGAAAACTAAGTGCTGTCTGCAGGTCTCCTCTGGGTGAGGACAGCCAGATGCTCGCACCTGGTCGCTCCCGGACCCCACTCTGTACATTTTTTCCTTGGCTGATTTTATAAATTTATTTATTTATTTATTTATTTATTTTTGGCTGCGTTGGGTCTTTGTCGCCGCGCGCGGGCTTTCTCTACTTGCGGCAAGCGGGGGCTACTTTTCATTGCGGCGCACAGGCTTCTCGCTGCAGTGGCTTCTCTTGCTGCGGAGCACGGGCTCTAGGTGTGCTCCATACGTCAACCGGCATCTATTGAACTCTTCGACTAACTGACCATTTGCTAGCCAGGGAGTGACCAGAGAAGGTTCGTGTGGGTGAGGCCACTCTAGCTGCAGAGTGAGGGAGGACCAGGAGTAAAACAGGGAGGAGGCGACTGCAGAAGCCCAGAGAGACAGGCTGGCGCGTGGACCAGGGGGGCTCAGTAGTTGCGGCACACGGGCTTAGTTGCTCCGCCACGCGTGGGATCTTCCCGGACCAGGGCTCGAACCCATGTCCCCCGCATTGACAGGCGGATTCTTAACCCCTGCGTCGCCACTTCCAAAGTCCCTCCTTTTCTGATTTTAATCTCTATTCTTCTGCTATAATGAACTGTAACCACGAGTTTAACAGTTTTTCTGAGTTGTATGAGTCCTCCTAGCAAAACACTGAAGCTGAGGGTGGTCCTGGAGACCCCCAACACACCAATTAAACAGGAAACTTTGTTCTTCCCAGAGACAAAATGTCTAGGGTCCCCAGAACTTAAGTAACTTAACTGAACTGGATGCAGGTTCTACTTGACTCCAAAGGCCTGGCCCCCGTCACCACACACCATGTACTGTCTCTGGCAAGGACGGAGCGGGGGGGGGGGGGGGGAGCGGTGAGGAATGTGGAAGCAGGAAGGCCACCATGTACTGTCTCGGGCAAGGAGGGGGGGGGGGGGGGGGGGGGAGCGGTGAGGAATGTGGAAGCAGGAAGGCCACTTGACTGAGAAGCTGAAGTAGGGATGGCTGAGGCCCCTGCTGACTCCAACAACTCATAAATCCATACGCCAATAGGCATCTATCGAACTCTTCCACTAAGCGACAATTTTCTAGCCAGGGAGTGACTGGAGAAGGTTCGTGTCGGTGAGGCCATTGGAGCTGCAGAGTGAGGGAGGACCAGGAGTGAAACAGGGCAGAGGCGACTGCAGAAGCCCTGCAGACAGGCTGGCGCGTGGACCGGGGGTGGCAGTGGGGAGAGAGAGGCAGGGTGGATTCAAGCCACCACGGGCAATGGCTGTTGGGCCTCTCCGCTGGGAATCCGGCCCCACCTTCCCCAAACCGGTGGTGTCCCGGCTTCAGCACTAGAGTGAGAAACACAGCATCCTCTGGTCCCTTCCTTCCCCTTGCTTCACCCACCCCAGCAAATCATGTCATGTCTACTTCTGAAATAGATCTGCAAGGGCCCTCTTTTCTCTCTCTCCACCTCCACCACCAAAGTCCAGGCCGGCACCCCCCTTGCCTCTGCACCACCTGCTCTGTCCCGGGATGCTTGCCTGGCTAGTTCCTTCTCAACCCTCTGGCTTCGTGCAAGATGTGGCTCCTCAGAGAAGCTTTCCCTGCCCACCCAGGGAGAGGAGGCCACGTTGCCCTCTTCTACAGCCTCCTCTTCTGTTCTCATTTACAACTTTTCTCACTTTCTCCGACAACCACAGCTAGGACTTGTTGAGCATTTACCGTGTGCCAGACACTGCTCGAAGCATATTACTTCATATCAGTTCACTTGGTCCTCATTTACCCAATTCCATTTTAAATTAACTTTACAACTAAGGAAACAAGTTTAAAACTACTGCCTCAACAAGCCTGCGGGCACGAGGAGGGCAGGGAGCCTGCCTGTCCAGGTTATTGCTGATCCAGAAGCCAGGCACACAGCCTGGTCCATAAGCAGGAACTCTGGATGTATTTGCTGGAGAGACAGAAGCATGCGGATGGACTGGATGTGGAGACGGGGGAAGGAAGGTGTTGAGGACGGGTCTCGGTCTCTGGGTGAGGCAAGCGGGTGGTACCATTGACAGAGGTGCGGAGGTCTGCCGGGTGAGCCGCTGTGCAAACCCTGTGCAAAGCCCTCTCTGAACGTGGGCTGGACCTGATTACTTGATTCTACCAAGTAGGATGTGACAAAAGGGATGTGATGTCACATCTGTAGTTAGATTACAAAAGATCCTGACTCCCATCTCACTAGTAGACTCACTCTATTGCCCTCCTGGTTTGCACACTCTAAGGAAGTGAGCCGACATGTGGAGAGGCCCGCGTGGCAAGGGGCCGAGGGCAGCGTCTGGCCAAAGCCATTGAACGACAGAGGCCCTCGGGCCAGTGGCACACAAGGAACTGAATCCTGCCAACAGTCACACAATTTTGGAAGACCTTTCCCCAGCCTTCAGGTGAGACCCCAGCCCCTGTGCAGCCTCCTGAGAGAGCCTGAAGCAGAAGACCCGGCTGAGCTGGGCCCAGATTCCTAGCTGCACAAACTGTGAGATAAGAAATGGATGGGTTTTTATTTTTTATTGTGGTGAAAAGCACGTAGCATAAAATGTACCACCTTAGCCATTTGAAGTGTCCTGTACTGTTAACTACATGCATATCGCCCCAGGGCTGAACTTCCGGCGGGGGTGGGGGGGGCGGTGCCAAGTCACAGGCCCTTTACAAGCTGCACCAGGGTCACCCTCCAGGGGAATGCCAGGACCAGGTCCCTGCACATGAAATGTGTCCCCGCCTTAGTCACACAGTGCGACTTGTGTACACCCCACGATACCATGCGTGTGTATTTTAGCTGTTCGTGCAAAGGCAGACTTGCTCTGGGGCCTTTCTGACCACAAATTCCGCAGAACCACGTACAACCCAAAGTTGGTGGGCCCCGTGGGGTGGGTGTAGGGCTCGGAGAGCTCATCACAGGCACTCCCTGTTGGTTTACTGAGCTGTCACTATTCTGTCACCGTCCTTCACTCTGCTGGCGGGTGGAGATGTGCTCAAGGCTTTCTATTCACTGTCACCAGCTCCTGGTGAGTCACTAATAAACAATCCAGCCCCGCCACCCCTCCTGGAGGGTGAGAGCCTGCAGAGGACTGCTTCTCCTCCTACTTTGCAGCGACAGGAAAACTGTCTCTGGGGAGCCTTGAAGCTTTGTTGCAGGCCTATCAGGTTCACAGCCACACATCCAGAGAAGAGCAGGATGGGTGTTAATTTTGTTGCTTGGGAACTGAGAAGCCACAAGAAGCTGAGTTGCCTGACACTCCCAGTCCGGGGCTCTTTCATCACACAAAAAGAACACCATGCGTTTGCGTGCGGACACTGCTTTGACTTCAGATGTTATGTTTTTCTTCTCAGTCAACCAGCAGTGATCAACGTGAAGGAATGTCTTATTGCAGAAAAAGAATAAACATGGGGTCGCTCAGAGCAGGGCTGGAGTCTGGGCTCTGCCATTCATTCATCCCACTGCTACTTACTGGCCACTTATTATGTGCCAGATGTCAGGAATATGCCAGACAAGGAGCTGCCTTAGCAGCTGAAGCTGGAGAGATGACAGTAAACAAGTGTGATGGTTAACCTTATGTGTCAACTTGACTGGGCCATGGGGCACCCAGATATCTGGTGAAACATTACCCTGGGTGTTTCTGTGAGGGTGTTTTTGGATGAGATTACATTTAAACCACTAGACTGAGTAAAGCAAACTGCCCTCCCCAATGTGGGTGGGCCTCACCCAAACAGCTGAGGGCCTGAGTAAAACAAACAAACAAAAAAAACGGAATGAGAGGGAACTAAACCTGCCTAAGGGCCTTTCAAACTAAGATATCAGCTTTTTTCCTGCCTTTGGAGTCAAATTGAAACAACAGCTCTTCCTGAGTCTTGAGCCTGCCAGTCTTCAGACAGAAACCACTACTCAGCTCTCCTACTCCTCAGACCTTTGGACTCGGACCAGAACTTAATCATCGGCTCTCCTGGGGCTCCACATTGCTGACTCACCCTGCAGGTCTCGGGACCTGCCCGCTCCCATAACTGCATGAGCCGATTCCTTACAGTAAATCTCAAGCTCTCTGTCTCTCTGCCTCTATATACACACACACACAAACATACACATCCTATTATTTCTGTCTTTTTGGAGAATCTTGACTAATACGACAGGCCAACAAATGATCAATTTGGACGGTGATAAATTACCATGAAGAAAGTAAAACAAGATGGTGAAAAAGAGAGGGGGTGGTACTTTAGCCACAGAAGTCAGGAACGCCTCTCTGAGCAGGTGGCCTTTCAGCTGACCACAGCAGGAGAGCAACAGGCTCATAAAAGCTGTGGGGGACTGGCTGGGCAGAGGCCTTGCCCGCAGGGCAGGGTCACGGAGAGCTGGAGGGACAGGAAGGATCCCAGCGAGGCTGGAGGGGACCATGCAGGAGAGTGGGGCAGGATGCAGGGTGTTAGGGCCTCACAGGCCACGGGGAGGAGTATGGATTTTATCCCCAGTGTGAGGGGAATCCTCTGGAAGCTTTTCTACTTTTCTGGTGGGGGGGACCGCACCTCACAGCATGCAGGATCTTAGTTCCCTGACCAGGGATTGAACCCATGCCCCCCGCAGTGGAAGCACAGAGTCTTAACCACTGGACCACCAGGGAAGTCCTGGAAGCTTTTAAGAAGTTGTTAACCATCTGGCTGCTTTGTGTCCCTAGCTTGCTGTGTGATCTTGAGCAAATGAATGTACCTCTCTGAGCTTCAGTTTCCTGGTGTTGCTGTGACGATCAAATGAGATAACGTAAGAGAATGAGTTAGCGTCCCGTCTGGCGCAAAGAAGCGGCTGTGGAAATGTCAGTTTCTTTTGCTGGTTGTTCAACGGGGGCACTGATTGGTAAATGCTGACACTAGAACTAGCTGGGGAAGTAAAACTGACATGAACTTTCTGGAAACAGGGGCAAAATGTATACCAGAGATGTTTATCACAATGTCGTTTACACGTGGAAAAACTGGAAACAGCTAAATGCCTGAGAGGAAGACGCTTTGGTGCATTAAAGCTAGAGGTGTGGGGACTTCCCTGGTGGTCCAGTGGTAAAGAATCCACCTTGCAATGCAGGAGACACAGGTTCGATCCCTGGTCAGGGAACTAAGATCCCACATGCCGCAGGGCAACTAAGCCCGTGTGCCACAACTACTGACCTCGGGTGCCTCAACGAGAGAGCCCGCATGCCACAAACTACAAAGCCCACGCGCTCTGGAACCCCTGCACCACAACTACAGAGCCCACGCGCCCTGAAGCCTGCACGCCACAACTAGAGAAGAGAAAACCCGCATGCCACAACTAGAGAGTAGCCCATGCACCACAACTAAGACCCGACACAGCCAAAAATAAATAAAATTTAAAAATAATAAATACCTCTTTAAAAGAAAAAACTTGTAGTCAGACAGACTTGGGTTCAAACTTTGGCTCTTCCGCTGCCTCCCCCGGGCAACTTTTGGCAAATCATCAATTTCTGTAAGCTTCAGTGAACTTGGAAAATGGAGACTGTGAGAATTAAATTAGAGAGCTTGTGCAGCCCATAACACAGTACCTGGCACCTGTCAGAGACACTGGGGGAAATGCAAGTACCAAGGTTACCTTTATTTTTTTAAATTTATTTATTTTTTATTTTATTTATTTTTGGCTATGTTGGGTCTTCGTTGCTGTGAGCAGTCTTTCTTTAGTTGTGGTGAGTGGGGGCTACTCCTTGTTGCAGTGTGTGGGTTTCTCATTGCAGTGGCTTCTCTTGCTGCGGAGCACGGGCTCTAGGCGCACAGGCTTCAGTAGCTGTGGCACGCAGGCTCAGTAGTTGTGGCTCACGGGCTCAGTTGCTGTGGCGCACGGGCTTAGTCGCTCCGCAGCATGTGGGATCTTCCCGGACCAGGGCTTGAACCCGTGTCCCCTGCATTGGCAGGTGGATTCTTAACCACTGCGCCACCAGGGAAGCCTGATTTAATTCAATTCTAATTAAAATCCTACGGTTTGTCTATGGAACAAGCAGAGGTAAGACATGCTCTGAGAATAAGATGGAAGGACTCGCCTTCCTAGATAATAACATCAACGCTTATCCTGACTATGATGATTAACGTAGTACGGAATTGACACAGGGATAGACAGACTGACAATGATACAGAATAGGAAGCCCAGAAACGGACCCACAGAGATGGCCCTTGATAAATAACATACAAACAGAATATAAATGCAAGTTTGATATGGGGCAAAAATGGCATTGCAAATCAGTGTGGAAAGAAAGGCTTATTCAATAAAATGTGTTAGGCAACTGATTATCCAAATGGAAAAAAAAAGAAATTGACTCCTTACCTCACACCATACAAAAAAAAATTTATGAAGTCAGAACTTAAATGTGAAAGGCAAATTTAAAATCTTTGGAAGAAATCATAAAACTGTGCTGTTCGATACAGCTCAATATTAAAAAACCAAACAACTCAATCAAAATATGGGCAGAAGACCTAAATAGACATTTCTACAAAGAAGATACCCAGATGGCCAACAGGCACATGAAAAGATGCTCAACATTGCTAATCATTAGAGAAATGCAAATCGAAACCACAGTGAGGTATCACCTCACACCAGTCAGAATGGCCGCCATCAAAAAATTTACAAATAATAAATGCTGGAGAGGATGTGGAGAAAAAGGAAGTCTCCTACGATGTGGGTGGTAATGTAAATTGGTGCAGCCACTATAGAGAACAGTATGCAGGTTCCTTTAAAAAAAAAACTAAAAATAGAACTACCATATGATCCAGCAATACCCCTCCTGAGCATATATCAGGAAAAGACGAAAACTCTAATTCAAAAAGATACTTGCGGGTCTTCCCTGGTGGCGCAGTGGTTAAGAATCCGCCTGCCAATGCAGGGGACACAGGTTCAAGCCCTGGTCCGGGAAGATCCCACACGCAGAGCAACTAAGCCCGTGCACCACAACTAGTGAGCCAGCGCTCTACAGCCCGAGAGCCACAACTACGGAGCCCACGCACCGCAACTACTGAAGCCCACGCGCCTAGAGCCCGCGCTCCACAACGAGAGAAGCCGCCGCAATGAGAAGCCTGTGCACCGCAATGAAGAGTAGCCCCCTCTCGCCGCAACTAGAGAAAGCCATTTCTTTTCAGAGAACTCATCTTATAAGCCTAGAAGCTGCCCCTAAAGCAAAGGCAGCCGTGAGTCTCCCTGTTACCTTGGGGACAGACAGGGCAGGCCCAGGACTCTGCCTGGAGTCATGCTGGTGGGCAGCCAGGGCCTGGCAAGGGGCCCTGCTCTTGGCGAGAGGTCCTGGCAGAACCTCTTCCTGCTGTGGCTTCTGAAAAACTAGAGGTAAAAAGAGAGAGTTGGTGCCCCCTGGAGGGCAAGAGTGGGCACCTCAGAGGAAGGCTGAGGAAATTCTTAGTACAAAACAGTTTTTTTTAGTTTGGGGTGGGGTGTGGTGTCCGTGTGGTGGTAGTGGTGGTGAGAACGTACCATTAAAATAATCTCTGCCTTTTTAAATTCAGTGTTTATTAAGGTAATTGTAGATTCAGCTGCAGTTGTGAGAAATAATACCGAAAGATCTTTCATACCCTTTGTCCAGTTTCCCCCAATGGTAATATCTTGCAAAACTATAGTACATAGATCAATGGAATAGAATTGAGAGTCCGGAAATAAATTCACACATTTATGGTTAACTGCCCTTGAAAAAAGTGCCAACACAATTCAATGGGAGAAAGAACACTCTTTTCAACAAACGTTGTTGGGACAACTGGATGGCCACATGCAAAAGAATGACGTTGGACCGGACCTCACACCTTATACACAAACTAATTCAAAATGGGCCAAAGACCTAAATGTAAGAGGTAAAACTATAAAACTCTTAGAAGAAAACATAGGGATAAATCTTCATGACCATGGATCAAGCAATGATTTCTTAGAAATGAATAAATGGTACCTCATCACAGTAAAAAACTTTTGTGCTTCAAAGTACACCATAAAGAGAGTGAAAAGACAACCCAGAGAATGCGAGAGAGTATTTGCAAATCACACACCTGATAAGGGCCTAGTATTCAGATTATATAAAGAACTCATAACTCTGTGATAAAAAGATAAATAACTCAATTTAAAAATGGGCAAGGGATTTGAATAGACATTTCTTCAAAGAATACAGATGGCCAAAAGCACCTGAAAAGATGCTCAACATCAGGCCTTCCCTGGTGGGGTGGCACAGTGGTTGAGAATCCGCCGGCCAATGCAGGGGACACGGGTTCGAGCCCTGGTCCGGGAAGATCCCACATGCCACGGAGCAACTAACCCTGTGTGCCACAGCTACTGAGCCCACGCTCTAGAGCCCATGAGCCACAACTGCTGAAGCCCATGTACCACAACTACTGAAACTCATGCACCTAGAGCCCGTGCTCTGCAACAGGAGAAACCACTGCAATGAGAAGCCCGCACACTGAAACGAAGAGTAGCCCCCTCTTGCTGCAACCAGAGAAAGCCCACACACAGCAATGAAGACCCAACGCAGCCAAAAATAAATAAATAAATTAATTTTTAAAAAAAGATACTCAACATCATTAGCCATCAGGAAAATGCAAATCAAAACCACAACGAGAGGGCTTCCCTGGTGGCGCAGTGGTTGAGAGTCCGCCTGCCGATGCAGGGCACACGGGTTCGTGCCCCGGTCCGGGAAGATCCCACGTGCCGCGGAGCTGCTGGGCCCGTGAGCCGTGGCCGCTGAGCCTGCGCGTCCGGAGCCTGTGCTCCGCAACGGGAGAGGCCACGGCAGTGAGAGGCCCGCGTACCGAGAGAAAAAAAAAAAAAAAAAACCACAACGAGATACCACTTCACACCCACTAGAATGGCTATAATCAAAAAGTCAATAAATGTTACTGAGGATGTGGAGAAATTGGAAACTAATACACTGCTAGTGGGAAAATAAAGTGGGGCAGATGCTTTGGAAACCACGCAGTTTTGCAAAAAGTTAAACAGAGTTATCATATGACCAGCATTTCTACTCTTATATGCTCAAGAGAAATGAAAACATGTGTCACACCAAAGCTTGTACACAAGTATTCACAGCAGCATTACTCACAAGAGTCAAAAAGTGGAAACAGCCCAAGCGTCCATTAACTGATGAATGTTAAATAAACAAAATGTGTGTGTGTATGTATATATATATATATTCATAAATGCAATATAATTCAGCAATAAAAAAGAATGAAATACTGATTGATGCTGTGACATGAACCTTGAAAACACTATGCTAAGTGAAAGAAGCAGACACACAAAAGGCCACACTGTATGACTCTAGTTACATGAAATACCCAGAACAGGCAAATCCACAGAGACAGAAAGTAGATCAATGGCTGGGGCGGGGACTGAGGGATGGTGAATGACTAGTAATGGAGACAGATTTCTTTGGGGTGATGAGAATGTTCTGGAAGTAGTGGTGATGCACGCTCAACTGTTTGAATATACTAAGAACCACTGAAGTGTACACTTACAAAAGGGTGAATTTTAAGGTATGTGGATTATATCTCAATTTTTCAAAACGAGTAAAGTTAATAAAAAAACAATACCACAAGCAGGATACTGATATTGGTACAACCTACTAATGTTATTCAGATTCCCTAATTTCTCCTGTACTTTCAGTATCCTATGTTTCCAAAGGACTCAGCAATTATCATGAAGAGTGTATATTACAGGGACTTCCCTGGTGGTCCAGTGGGTAAGACTCCACACTCCCAGGGCAGGGGGCCCGGGTTCCAATATAAATAAATAATAACTAAATTTTTTTTAAAAAGGAATGAAGTACTGATACATGCTGCAATATGGATGAACCTTGCAAATATTTTTTTAAAAAAGAATGTATATTACAGTTAAAAAATAATAAAAACCCTACAATTACGTATTAGCTTATACAGAAAGCTGGACTCACAACCCACAATTCTCATTATAAAAATGAGGTATTATTAAAATTGCCCTTGGTATATAGTTCTATAGAATTAATATCATAATATAAAAGGATATTTATCCCAACACACTTTATCTGTACTTCACGGTCTTAACACAACAAAGCAAAAGTCTGGGGTTCTTCTCTGGTTTTTAACCATGAGGCATACTTATTTCACCTAATTATGAACACTTTTACACACTGCTTTTCCCTTCCAACGTCTCATTTTGTTTAAGAAGTTTGGATACTGCCTTCCAAGTCCTCAGAAACATCCCTTTATAAGGATGTGGAATCTTTCATCCCATGGATGCACCACAATTCCCTTAATCATCCCGTTACTGCTGGGCATTTAGGGTGTTTCCAATTATCTCGCTGCAAACTGCTGCAGTGAGCAACTTGATTTTCTTCCTTTGGATGATTTCCTCCGGATAAGGAAGGGGTGGGGTTACTGGTTAAAGATTTTGCACATCTTTCTGGCTCTTGACAATTTCACGTTGGCGCAAGACCCCCGCCCCCCCTCCCCCGCGGCCCCGGGCCCCAGCTTCTGTAAAGCGGGACTGCAGAGGCGGGCCCCTGCGCATCCGGGGTCCCCGCGCGTTGCGGTCCACGCCCCCCGCACCTTGGGCACCGCCCGCGCCCCGGCTCACCTGGACTCCTCCCCTCGGGCCAGGGGACTCCGTCTCGGTGTCGCGCAAGTCCTCACCTTGGCCTCGGGGTGTTTTCCCAGGTCCGTGGAGGTAACCCTGGGCGACGTCCGTCTCTCCTTCGCGTCCTTTCCCGCCCCCAGCGCCAGGCGGCGCATCCAGTAGGTGCTCGATAAATACCCACAGATTTAAAGAGCAAGTTGACGCTGCTGCGCCGACCTTTCACTCTAGTCAGATCCCTGGAAGTTAACCAAGTACCAAGCAGTTCGCGCCGGGAGCGGACGTGAGGGGGGCGGGCAGAGGTGAACTGCAGGAGCCCATTCATGCAACAGTTGTCTGAGCACCTACTGGATGCCAACATCATCCACCGCAGGGAATAAAAGACAGTCAAAGCGGTAAAGTAAGAAAGTAGTTAGTGTGTCAGACGGCGATTCGAGGTAGGCAGAGAAATACGACAGGGGAGGGGCTGAAGTGAGGCGAGGCTGGCGGGCCTCCCGGAGGAGGTGACCAGAAGAGGTAGCACCTCGGAGGTGGGCGGCTGCTCGGGCCAGCGTGCTAAGTAGGGCCTCGTCTCCGTAAGCACGTTTAAACTCCCGCCACAGGCAGTGAGGGCGGGAACGAATGTACCGAGAGGAGGGCGTAAGGCCCCGAATTAAGCCCCGGCCCCTCCCGGCAGGGACGGAGTTAATGCCTGACGGGGCGAAGCGTCCCGGGTGTGCGCATGCGCAGAGCGCGGAGTGCGCCTGCGCACAGCGCCGGGCGACGTGGCCGGCCGGAAGTGGCCCGTGCGGAACCTCCGGAGGACCACCGTCGTCAGTCGGTCAGTCCTGCGCTAGGTGCTGGTTCGCGCCCCCGCCGGCACCACCATGCTGAAGAAATTTGACAAGAAGGACGAGGAATCGGGTGAGGGGGGCGAGGCCTGGGGGAGGCCAGACCACTGTTCAGCCTCTCGGCGCCCTCCCCGGAGGCCTCTGTCCCGACCCGAGGCCCCGGGAGGGACGGGGGCTTGTGCGATGGGCTGCCGCCGGTCAGTGGCAAGCCTTGGAGAGCCCGAGCAGGCTCCACTGTTCCGCACTCGTAAGCTCGGACCGCGATTCGCTGGGTGACCTTGGGCGGGTCGCACGCCTCTCTGGGCCTCAGTTTCCCCATCTGTCAGGGGAGGGGGCCGCGCGCGATGCTCTTGTGGGAATTCGCTGGGGCTGCTTCGGTGCTGGCCAGACTGGGGAGCACAGTGTCCCGTGGCTGAGAACCCTGACTCTCATGCATTTACCCAGTAAACATATATTGAGCGCTTACTGCATGCTAGGCTGTACTGTGCCCTGACATAGCAGTAGAAGAAGTGAGACGCTCAGTGCTCGAGCCGGGAATATTAGAATGGTCGCGACGTAGTGAAGGAAACAGATGTCAGTCAGATACTGAGGTGTGTAACTAATTACACGTGTGATATCTGCCAAGCACAGACCCTAGTTGTTGGAGATGGTGGTCCCGCACGTAGTAGGAACTCAGTTGAGTACCAGTTGCAAAAATATATGCAAGACGTGACACTCTGAGAGGCACACAAGGACTGTACCAGAGCTGCTGGGTGACTGTGAGTCGGTGGCTTGGGATGGAGGGAGCCCCCATTGCAGGAGGATGGTTGGATCTACTGGCAGGTTGTAGAGCTTTGGTTGCCGTTCAGAGGAGTTGGAACTTGACTAGGTCGGGCACTGGGACATGTTTCCCTTGGCTGCATCAGAGAGAGTTCTGAAATTCAGGGTCACAGCCTGTGCTCAGTCCTGCCTGTTCTCTGACTGTAGGTGGAGGCTCCAACCCATTCCAGCACCTTGAGAAGAGCGCAGTGCTCCAGGAGGCAAGTGTCGTTTGCTCCCGCTCCCGTCTCTTCCATCACGAGTGTTCCCAGTCGGCGTATGGGCGCGTTCAGAGTGCTGGTTTAAAGGACAGCAGGGGAGGGGCTTCCCTGGTGGCGCTTCCCTGATGGCGCTTCCCTGGTGGCGCAGTGGTTGGGAGTCTGCCTGCCCATGCAGGGGACGCGGGTTCGTGCCCCGGTCCGGGAAGATCCCACATGCCGCGGAGCGGCTGGGCCCGTGAGCCATGGCCGCTGAGCCTGCGCGTCCGGAGCCTGTGCTCCG
>NW_021145539.1:26620-52158 GCF_002837175.3 Physeter macrocephalus
AAAAAAAAAAAAAAAAAAAGGACAGCAGGGGAGAGACCTGCTCCTGGAAAGACGGGGGCACTTTGTTCCCGGAGAGGGTTCATTAGATCTATCTTTTTCTTCGTCTTCATTTCTCCTTCTAGTTAATTAATAAGTGTTGCCTGACTATCCGTTAGTCACTAAGTCAGCACATCCTCAGCTAGTATTTAGGGAAAATTTCAGGAGTTGTTAATAGGTGAAGTAAGAAAAAAGCAAAACGAGACTCTTTGCTTATGAAAATAAAGTTGGGCAAGTGTATTTATTTACCCTGGGCCTTCTCAGACCTCGGACGCGCTTGAGGGCAGTCACGGAAGGGAAACAAACTCAGCCGGAAGGTAATATCCTTGGTCGCTTCTTGCTAGGCCCGCGTGTTCAACGAAACTCCTATCAATCCTCGGAAATGTGCCCACATCCTCACCAAGATCCTCTACCTCATAAACCAGGTAACAGGGTGAGGCTTGGGGGTGGGGAAGATGGTACTGGGGTGTGTTGGGGCGAGGGGCACAGCCCCTGTGTAGTTGTAGCCAGTGGCCCAGCTCTGGGTCCCCTCAGTGTCTCACTCCAATGTCGCCCTTGATGGAGCCTCTGCAGGGTCCAAGGATCTGGCCTGGGCTCATCTGACAGGAAGAGCATTGTGGCCCGTCTGTCCCAAGCTGAGACTTCTTTCTTGATTAAAACAGGGGGAGCACCTGGGGACCACAGAAGCAACCGAGGCCTTCTTTGCCATGACCAAACTCTTTCAGTCCAACGATGTAAGTGTCCCCACCCCAGCCCTCCTCCAGAGGGGGCAGCTCCGACAGGCTGGTGGGAGGGCCTCCTGTCAGCGAGGCTGCCTCATGCTGCGCCAGGGGTCACAGAGCTTTTCGCATCTCTTGCCCAGCCCACTCTCCGTCGGATGTGCTACTTGACCATCAAGGAGATGTCCTGCATCGCAGAGGATGTCATCATCGTGACCAGCAGGCAAGTCTTGGTCTCTGAAGGATCCACCGACACAGAGCTCATCTTCTCACGAGTACCAGGCGCTCAGACTTCGGCTGACGCGTTGCCTGTGCCTTTTTTTTTTAAATTTTTAACTCAGTTCTTTTTTTCTTTTTTCCTTTCTTCTTTCCTTCCTTCCTTCTTTTTCTTTCTTTCTTTCTTTCTTTTTGGCTGCGTTTGGGTCTTTGTTTCTGTGCGAGGGCTTTCTCTAGTTGCGGCGAGCGGGGGCCACTCTTCATCGCGGTGCGCGGGCCTCTCACTATCGCGGCCTCTCCCGTGGTGGAGCACAGGCTCCAGACGCGCAGCCTCAGTAGTTGTGGCTCACGGGCCTAGTTGCTCCACGGCATGTGGGATCTTCCCAGACCTGGGCTCGAATCCGTGTCCCCTGCATTGGCAGGCAGATTCTCAACCACTGCGCCACCAGGGAAGCCCGCCCGCGCCCTTTTCTCCTTTACTCTCCTGTCTCCCTCATCCTTCAGTTACCGTGCCCACCCGTGGCGGCCTCCAGGGTGGGCGGTTTCCCTTTTGATTCTCTGGCCTGAACTTAGGCACAGAGCCCTCCTTCCCTTGATCCCTCTCAGTCAGCTGAGGCAGCTGGAAGTTTCACAGAGACTCTAGCGAGTACCAAGAGAAAGCGCAGGGAGGGTACACGTAGGGGTATATGTACACGGGGAGCGCAGGCAGACTCGCTCCCTAAGAACTGCTTTGCTCACTAAATGTTAGGCTGGGGGATTCAGGGGACAGAGTGGACTGAAATATAATCCCTGGGCTCAGTTCTCTTATTCTTGCCACAGTTTCAGGGGGGACGTTATACATTCGTGTGTAGGTTCATTTAGACAATATTTATCGTCTGTCGGCCCCCGTGGAACTCTGGGAATAGAGCAGCAAACACGACAGGCATGGCCTCTGCAGCCCCAGAATTTACCGAGAAGTAACCCAGCAGACATGCATTAGGGAAGTGTGACGGCTGTGAGAGCAGATCAGGACGGCCAGCTTGAATTTGGTTCGGGAAAGGCCTCCTGGACCTGTCTGAGTGGAGCCCTGAGGGCTGAGTGGGAAGTAGCGGGACAGAGGTGGAGATGAGGGGGCAGCGCGCCCGGCTGAGGGGACGCAGGTGCCAGGGCCTGGGGTGGAGAGCGCGGCCTGTTTGGGGACGTCTCTGTGAGGGGCTGACGGGAGTGGCAGCAGGAAGCCTCGGGAAGGTTTCAGTCAGCGCAGGGGAGTGACCCGGTCAGTTTCCAGTTTTATGAAAAACCCTCTGGCTGCTGTGTGGTGTTTGGTGGGGCAGGGTTAACAGCGCAGAGAGGACGCCCGTTAGGAGACTGGCGTGGTGACCCGGGGTGGGCAGGGCAGGCCCGGCCCCTGCGTGAGGCCATCGCCTTGTCCCCGCAGCCTGACGAAGGACATGACCGGCAAGGAAGACAGCTACCGGGGTCCGGCCGTGCGCGCCCTCTGCCAGATCACTGACGTGAGTCCACCTTGGCCAGCTCGGTCGCCGCGGGGTCTCACCCTTCCCGTGCTTTAGCTCGTCCCCCGGCTCCTGGGAGGGGTGCGGGAACACAGGACGTGAGCCTGCTTCCTCCCTCCTGGCCGTCCCTCCTCCACACCCTGCCACCTGCACTCCTGAGGGCGGCGGGGGCTGACCGGGCCCCCTCCCGCCCACCCCTTGTGCCCACAGAGCACCATGCTGCAGGCTATCGAGCGCTACATGAAGCAGGCCATCGTGGACAAGGTGCCCAGCGTCTCCAGCTCTGCTCTGGTGTCTTCCCTGGTGTGTAGCCTCAGCAGGGGCCGGCGGGGCCGGTGGGGGGGCGGGGGCTGGATTGGGAGACCGAAGAAACATCAAAGTCGTTTTCCAAAAGAAAAAAAAAGCTTTGTATCCCCAGATCTGAGAGTCCCACCCCCTTCTCAGTGAAGAGCGCCTGGGGAAGTCTGGGTCAATTGAGGAGCCAGTTGGACAGCCTTGACCCGTCCTTTGGGGTGACAGATTTTGGAATTTGAGTCCGGCCGGAAGTCTGCCAGGGCAGGGAGAGTGAGGGTTGGAGCTGTCCCGAGTCCGTGCACTTCTCAGAGGAGCGGACGACGGGGGGGGGGCCAGGCTGCGTCTGAGGGGAGACCCAGAGCCAGCTGAACTGTGGCCAGGCCGGGAGGTGTGATGGCAGAGCATCCCGTCTGCCCACCCCTCAGTGTGCCCTGTGCCCCACAGCACCTGCTCAAGTGCAGCTTTGACGTGGTCAAGCGCTGGGTGAATGAGGCCCAGGAGGCGGCATCCAGTGATAACATCATGGTCCAGGTGAGCAGAGCAGTGATACTGGAGATACTTAGGCTGGTGGCACTGTCCTGGCCAGACAGCATGGACTCTTACCACGGAGATCCTGGCGGCCCCTGGCTGGAGCAGCCTTTAATCGTTTTGTCGTTGTGGGGAGACTTGGGGGGTTTGGGGAAAGACTCCAGGGCACCACTTGCAGGGGGAGTTGGGTTAGAGACGCTACTAGCTGGTACCGAGATATCGAGTATTTTGATGACCAGAGTGTTGTTCTGGGGCGTGCGACATAGCCGACCTGGCCCAGGCAGGCGGAGGGCCTCTGCCCAGCTGGCTTTGTCAGCGATGCGTGGAAGCACCCTGGTGGGGCTTTCACGTGCTGATCTCTCCTTCAGTGACTGCAGCCAGGAACCTCTTTATTTCCATGAGTCTCAGTTTCCTTGTCTGTAAACCAGGAATGAAAGTCCTTGCCTCACAGAGCCGTGAGGATAAACTGAGAGCCTCTGTAGCCTCTGCCCGTCTGGCCCCTACCTGCAGCCTCCCTGTGTGGGCATCTGTTCCCTCCCTCTGTGCCCCTTGTGCTGGATCTCGTCTCCAGGACCAGCTGTGTCCCCTCAAACCCTTCCCAGGGTCAGAGAAGCTTCCCACGTGGGAGGCCCTTGAGAGTCACCCTGGCAAGGAATTAGGAAAGAGCAGAGGGGACACGAGGTAACTCCGTGTGCCTTCCCTCTGCAGGCCTAGCCTTGCCGGCAGCAGCCACGAGTCCTTGGGCAGGGCAGTGGGGGCAGAAGTACCTGTCACACGGTGTCACACGTAAGGTCTGACGCTGTGAGGGCTCACGTCTGCGCAGCACCTTACGACACGTGTCCCCCTCGAGGCCTGGCTCCCACTTTCTCTTTCTGGTCGGAGACGCCCGGTCTCCTCCTGTTCTTCCACCTGTGGTGCCTGTCGTCCCCCCAACGCCTGCACTCACGCTGCCTGTCAAGGCCCTTGCTGAAATTGGAGGCGGACCAGGACCGCAGACACCCAGGTGGCTTGCTGGGCACGGTCGCACCCAGGCTCTGGAGGAAGCGACCACGATGCCCACCCCGGAGCCCAGAGGGACCGTGACCTCCAGAGCCCCACGGCCAGGGGGTCCGGCCTCACACGCCCGTGCTCTGCTGCCCTCTCGCGCTCTCTAGTACCACGCGCTGGGGCTCCTGTACCACGTGCGGAAGAACGACCGCCTGGCTGTCAGCAAGATGATCAGCAAGTTCACGCGGCACGGCCTCAAGTCCCCCTTCGCCTACTGCATGATGATCCGCGTGGCCAGCCGGCAGCTGGAGGAGGAGGACGGCAGGTAGTGGCCCCGTGTCGCCCCTCATGCCACGCGAGGCCTCGCCCGTCTCCCGGGCGGGCCCCCCAGCGTCCTCTTGCCGCCTGTTGTCCCGCAGCCGCGACAGCCCGCTGTTCGACTTCATCGAGAGCTGCTTACGCAACAAGCACGAGATGGTGGTGTACGAAGCCGCCTCGGCCATCGTCAACCTGCCGGGTTGCAGTGCCAAGGAGCTGGCCCCGGCCGTGTCAGGTGACCGGGCGCTCCCCATCCAAGCCCCGCACGGCTGTGCCTGCCAGGAGCTAGGCCCTGGGCCAGGGGGCGCAGGAAAGAAAGGAAATGCCCTCAGGCGGGCCGCAGGCTACGGTTAAGAGAGGGCGTCGGTACCCAGGCAGCACCTGCTCCCTGCCGGGCCAGGGCCTCTCACCTGGGCTCTGGCAGCTGGCGGAGGCGAGGTTCAGAGGCGCTCTGCCGCCTGCGGGTGGCTGCCATGGCAGGAGGGCCCGGCGGAGGAAGCCCGCATTTATGAAGCCAGGGCCTGGGCCATCTCGGGGAGGAGAAAGAGGTCTTGGTCAGAGTCTGGACAGGAGCCTGGGTTGCAGTCCTGGCTCTGTGGCGGGGCAGCCGGGCGAGCCTGAGCGAGCCAGCTGTCCTCTCTGCGGGAAGGATAGGAGTCGTGCCATTACACTGGCAGCATGGTGCACGCGGCACCTGCGCTCTGGGCGGTCGTGCAGCAGAATCCGCCGGGCTCCCGCTGCTGTCGGGCCAGCTGCTGAGTGATCAGTGCCTTGGTCGTGCAGGCCCCGGTGCTGAGCGTTGAGATCTCACTACATGCTGGGGTGGCAGGCACGTGCCGGTGGGCTGTGTTTGGTCCTGGAAGGCGGGTGCGTTGAGAAGTGGGACTTGGAGCAGGAGAGAAGGGGCAGGCGTCCCAGAAGGACAGACCTAGTAATGAAAGCCCTGATGTTCTGGCCAGAGAGTTCCAGCTGCAGAGGTTGAGGAGTGGTCGGCCCTCCTGCTTTTCTCATGTTCTCCAGAATAAGGTTGCAAACCTGTCAGGCAGAGAGATGGGGTTCACATTTGCAGAGAGAAGTCTCTCCTCCTCCTTGGCGACAGAAGCAAAAGAACTAAATGAATTCATTCCCTGGTTCGAATGTTTGTTCTTTCTTGTTGTATTACTCATGTTCCAGGATAACGAAAGTCAAACAGAGAGAGCTTTTAAAATAAGGGTTGTTTAAGAAAACCGTAAATAAGTGCTGAAAAAGTATAAGAGAATGGAAGCCAAGTTATGAGGAGAGGAGCGTAGACACTGCAGAAAACAGCAGTCACGTTCGCCGCCCCAGCGAGTGCACCCGGAGCCTGAGCTTCCTGAGGCCAAGGCGCGGGCTGGGGCGGCCGATGCTCTGCCGGGACCCCGGGTAGGGCAACGGCTCGGGCCCCGGGGCAGGCAGCCCCGGATGTCAGTCCTGGTTCTGCTACTTCCTGGCTGCTGCCCTCGTTCCTTCAGTTGCTCTGCCCCTTTGTGCCTTGGCTCTGCGTGGGGAGATACGGGAGCCGCTTTGCAGGCGTGTGGAGACTCGCGGGGACACGGCAGGCAGTGCTCAGCCCTGTGCCCGGCACCGTAGGCTCGTGCGTGTGAACCGCCGGGTGGTTGCAAGCGCGCCCACGGGTCCGTGCGAGGCTCAGGTGCCCACGGGGAGGATGGCTGTCTCCTTGGTTGGGGTGGTGGCACCAGCAGGGAGACAGCTGGACGCAGCCTCAGAGCCCTTGCATGTGTGCCCCGCCGCTGTGCCCGGTCCCTGCCCCTCGTGGAGGCCCCTGGGCTTCCCGGCAGCCCAGCACCCGTATCTGTCTTCCCGCAGTGCTCCAGCTCTTCTGCAGCTCCCCCAAGGCTGCGCTCCGTTATGCCGCCGTCCGCACCCTCAACAAGGTGAGTTCGGAGTGGGGCTGGGGGAGTGTCTCCTGGCCCCCGCCCTGCGGGAGGTGCAGCCCTGGTCCGCCTCTGTCCTCCGGCGGTGACCTGAGCTCACCCGAAGGATCAGCGGAACGGTGGGGGACCTGCTGTACCCCGTCCCTGTCCTCATTTCTTTCCTCCCGAATCAAAACAGGTGGCCATGAAGCATCCATCTGCGGTGACAGCTTGTAACCTGGACCTGGAGAACCTGGTTACAGACTCGAACCGTAGCATCGCCACGCTGGCCATCACCACCCTCCTCAAGACGGGCAGCGAGGGCAGCATCGACCGCCTCATGAAGCAGATCTCCTCCTTCATGTCAGAGATCTCGGACGAGTTCAAGGTCCACAGTCCCCGCCTGCCACGTCCCCGCTCCGAGCCGGGGCGGAGGTTCTGGGGGGCTGGTGGGGCGGAGGGCTGGCAGAGGTGCGCGCGATGCTGCGTCCGGCTGTTGTCCAGCGAGGCCGGGAGCCTCCGGGCCAGCTTGTTAAGTTCTTCAGTGTTTCTTGTGCGCTTGCCATGTGCTGGGCAGAGTTTGGAGAAAGGGGAACAGAGCAGTGGACAGACCAGTCCTGCTGTCGTGGAGCTTGCTTGCTGGGGAGGGGAGGTGGACAGTCAGCAAGGCGGGGACACGGTAATTTCACACACGAGTGCAGGGAGGAAACCCCACAGGGTAGAGGTTCCCAGGAGGAGCCGCCCCGGGGAGGTACCCGGGAAGGCACGGGAGAAAAGGCAGAAGCAAGTGTGTTGGGAACAAGAGGAAGGGGCTGAAGTGCCAGGTTGGGGGCTTTGCGGCCAGTGGAGGCCATGAAGTCGGAGCAGGTGGTGGCGAGACCGTGTGAGGCCCGGGGGCTCGTGGTAAAGAGCTGTGGTTTTAAGGAAGCTGCTAAAGCGTTTTCTGTAGTGTTCTCTAAACTTTTACTTTCAAACAATTCACAGAAGGTTGTAAAGAAATATACTGAGAATCCCCCTGCTCCCCTCCCCCAGCTGCCTCGTCCTCCAGCACCCGCAGGGCCACAGGACAGTGTCACAGCACAGACACAGGCCGCAGTTTGCTCACCAGTTACACGTGTGTGTGTGTGTGTGTGTGTGTGTGTGTGTGTGTGTGTGTGTGTGTGAAACTCTGCGTAAGACACAGGATGCTCAGCTACACCACCACCAGGAGACTCCCTGTTACACGTGTGTGTGTGTGTGTGTGTGTGTGTGTGAAACTCTGCGTAAGACACAGGATGCTCAGCTACACCACCACCAGGAGACTCCCTGGCGTTCCCTGCATAGCCACACCCATCCCCTCCTCCCCACCCCTACCCGCTGCGGCGATGTGAATGACTGTGGTAGAGCATGGTGAGTTCTGTAGCAGGAACGACACAAAGTAGGTAGAATAAACTCTGCCTGTGGTTTATAGGAATACTTTGTAGACTGTGGAATGACACAGTGAGACTTGCACGTAGAGAGATCCTTCTCAAGCTGCTGGAGGGTGAACTGGACTGAGGCTTGGTTGTGGGAGTTGGGCAGAGAGGCGAAGGCACCCGCAGGCCTGGGAAGCGGGAGGGGGGCTGGTCTCAGAGCCCCTGGGGAACAGAGCCAGGTGTCGGCGCCATGTGACAGCTGAGGGCGTGAACGTCCTCAGAGGTGAGTCCGTGTTCTAGTTTGGGTTCACGGTGCTGTGGATGCGTTTGGGGAAGGAGGGAGACGGTCAGGGCTGAGAGGAGGGAAGCGGGGGTAATGGTGGTGATTGCGGCCAAGTTTGAGGTGCCCGTGGGCACCAGGTGCAGTTGTGTGGTAGACATTTGGAAGCACTGCTCTTGAACTCAGACCAGAGATGAAGATTTGGGCGTTGGGGGCATAGAAGAGGTGGTTAAAACCACGGGAGGAGATGAGATTGCCAAAGAGACGGGAAGAGGAGAGGGCTGGGGCCAGAGAACCCCAAGGGGCAGCCTGAGCTGGAAGGCTCAGGGGTGGGAGTGGTGGGGGAGGGGAGAAGCAGGACAGGCGGCATGGAGGGGCTGGCAGACTTTCCTTGAAGTCTGAGTAGGGGGACCCAGAGTCTGGATGTGGGCCTCGGGACTGCTGTGCATGCCTCCCTGTCTGGGGGGCTCGGGGCTGCGGGCCCCCCGAGGGTGGAGGTGGGGCTCCCCTCGCGTCTTGACCTGTTGCTCCCAGGGCCCGGCCCTGCCTGGGGAAGGACTCCGCTGGCACTGGGTGCGTGAAGTAACCACGAGGTGGCAGGGCCGCCGCTCACGCGTGTCTGTTTGGCCCAGGTGGTGGTGGTCCAGGCCATCAGCGCACTGTGTCAGAAGTATCCTCGCAAGCACGCCGTGCTCATGAACTTCCTGTTCTCCATGCTGCGTGAGGAGGTAAGAGCACGGCGCTCGGGCGCCAGGTCTCCTGTGGGGGTGGTGGCCTGGCCGCTGGCTCCACACCCAACTAGTTCTCGGGTGTACCCAGTCCACCTGCTGGCCGGCTGCTCTCCTGGTGCCCGCAGCCCTTGAAACTGCTCATGGGCTGACAGTGTAATCATGCACCAGTCACTGTGATCACACTAATAACCCCAATGACACGCTCCCCGGGCTCTAAAGACCCGGCAGATGCCCCAGGGTGAGGCTTGTGTAGAAGATGGGAAACCTGGTGCTGTCTGGTGTCATCTCGGCGTAGAAATAGTCCAGCCGTTCCCGGAGCTCCAGGCTGGTTTCTTGGGAAACTGAGGCTAATAGCGTGACTTTGGTTCTATTTTTGTTCCCGACGTGAATTAGTGATTCACGGGGGCCACCTTTCTTGCTTGTTTGAGGAAACCGGTGCGTTCAGAGGAACAGAAGCAGAGTGCTCATGCGGTGGGTTTGGTCCCCGGATACCTGGCGGCCCTTTGCCCCAGCCCCAGATAGGCCCTTGGACCAAGGCAGTGGAGGAACCGGAGCCTTGGGTGCCTCTGGGGTTCACAAGAACATGAGAAGGGAGCAGGGCTTAGGGTGCCTTCAGCTAACGGCCCAGCACCGTGGAGACACCACACAGCGTATACGATCTTGTGATCCTCATAACAGGCCTTGTCGTAGACGTTATTTTCGCCCTTTAAAAATCAGGGATCTGAGACCACCTGCCTGTGGCCACCTGGTCAGTAAGTGTCTGGCTCCAGAGCCCGTGGTTTTCTCCCGGACCTCCCTGCCTCCCAGGAGGCTCCACGGAAGACAGTGTGAGAGCTTCACTCATTAGAACACAGCACTCAGACACCGAGACCCTGTCTGCTAGAAAAGGGTCTGTCCCTCAGCACAGGGTGAGTCAGCCATGAGCCGCTGCAGGCGAAGCCCTGCAGTTACTCTGAGCCTGTCAGTGCCCAGTCGGCGGGCGGGCTGCAGAACCGGTATTATAACTAGGGCACCTGCTGACAGAACAGCCTTATTGAAATGTAAGGTGCATGTGTAATTCACAGAGCGTATTTATTCTTCACAGTAACCCATGAGGTCAGTACGCTAATGGTCCTTGTTATGAAGGTGCCTGAGGCTCAGACCAAGAGAGTGACTTATCACGGCCGTAAAACAAACTAATCTGAGAACAGGGGCCAGATTTGACCCACAGACAAGTTCTACTTGGGTTGTGCAGAGTTTTACACATTTAGAATTAGTAGCCATTATTTAAAGATGAGGAGAACCACCTCGATAGATTTCCAGTTTCTCTTTAAAAACTTCTAAGACCTGGCAGCGCTAGGCTGCGTGGTGATTTCGCTCTTCAGATGGGATTGGCACTACGCATGCGCCACCGTCCCATCCAGTGTGCTGGGCGTTGCCGGGTTACGGCCGGGCACCTAGGCGGTATCTCACTTGCCACTTCTGTTATTAAAGTCTGTAAGTGGCAGAGCATAGATTTGACCCGGGATCATTTGTCTCTCTACTGCTCTATTCTGCCTTTTTTTAAACTGTCATAAAACACCCACGACATAGAATTCTATCACCTTATCTGTCTCTAAGTGTAGAGTTCAGTATCGTGAAGTACATTCACATTGGCGTGCAGTTAACCTCCAGAGCTTTTTCATACTGCAAAACCGAACTCTGTTCCCATTAAACACTAACACCCCACTCCTCCTCCAGCATCCACATCACCCATTCTGCCTTTATCTCAAACTTGAAAAGAAAATGAAGTCCCAAATATTTCTATTAAACCATCTACTCTTAGAACAGGCAGGGCCCCAGCGGGCATTCAGCCTGAGCCTTCTGTTTTACACAGAAGGGAGGTAGCGGCCGGGAGAGCTGGGCCCTCGTCACCAGGTTCAGTGCCTGCACCGCTGTGCCGGGTCCCGGTTAGGCTCTGGAGAGAGCAGCCTCGGCACTCAGCTCGCCCCTTGCGCTGCAGGGCGGCTTTGAGTACAAGCGGGCCATCGTGGACTGCATCATCAGCATCATCGAGGAGAACGCGGAGAGCAAAGAGACGGGGCTGTCACACCTGTGCGAGTTCATCGAGGACTGCGAGTTCACCGTGCTGGCCACGCGCATCCTGCACCTCCTGGGCCAGGAGGGGCCCAGGACCAACAACCCCTCCAAGTACATCCGCTTCATCTACAACCGAGTGGTCCTGGAGCATGAGGAGGTCCGGGCAGGTGGGTCAGAGCAGGGCTGCCCCTGGGCCCCGGGCTTGCCCTGGAGTAGGCCCCCCAGCAAAGGGCCCCGAGCCCCCGGGGGGACGCGGGCACCTGGTGCTGTTGCCTCACAAGCTCGGTGTTTTATAGTCTTGTAGGAGGGACCTTAGGTGTTTGGGCCTCATCTAGGTGAATGGTTCTTAACCTCTAATTCGCCTTAGTGATTTTTTTGTTTTTAAGTGTCACTATATGTTGTCATTTAACTTTCTTTCTCTCTTTCTCGCTCCCTTTTTCCTTTCTTTCCTCCTTTCTTTCTTCCTTCCTTCCTTTCTTTTTGGTGTTTAGTTTTTTATTTTTAATAATAGCTTTGTCGGGGCTTCCCTGGTGGCGCAGTGGTTGCGCGTCCGCCTGCCGATGCAGGGGAACCGGGTTCGCGCCCCGGTCTGGGAGGATCCCACGTGCCGCGGAGCGGCTGGGCCCGTGAGCCATGGCCACTGGGCCTGCGCGTCCGGAGCCTGTGCTCCGCAGCGGGAGAGGCCACGGCAGAGGGAGGCCCGCATACCACACACACAAAAAAATAATAATAGCTTTGTCGAGATATAATTCACATACGCTAAAACTCACTCTTTTAAACGAGTGTGCAGTTCAATGTGCAACCGTCATATTCTTAATTTTACTTTTAATTTATTGCTCTGTTTTTCTCATGCCCTCTCTGGACAGATGTTCCTCTTTCAGCAGTTGTTACTCGTTCAGTAGTAGTTTGTTCTCTTGTTTATGGTCGTGTACTGCTTCACTGTGAGCTGAGGCCATTTGGATACAGAAGTTGAGGGCAGCTCTCGTGGCCCCTTCTTAGTTAATGCTGAAAGGGACTCCTGGGACCCAAGAACAGGGCTGCCTTTCCCGTGAGAGGCGAGGAGTCGAGGCCGGGTTGTGCCCACGTGGCCGAGGCTCCTTGTTTCGTGGTGTCGGTTGGGCCTGCCGGGTCAGGGCTGCTTGGCTCTGGATGGCCCGTTCCGAGCCCTGGCAGGAAATCGTATTTGCTTCGTAAACACAGGTGCTGTCAGTGCTCTGGCCAAGTTCGGAGCGCAGAATGAAGAGATGCTGCCCAGTATCTTGGTGTTGCTGAAGAGGTGAGTCCAGGCCACGGGCCTGGTGGACAACAGCGTTCCCTTGGGCCCAGGCGGCTGTCCTTTGTCTCTTTTTAATTGAAAAAAGGGAGAAAAGATACACAACTATTAATTATAGGAAAAAATGGAAACACAGAAAAGTATGGGACTTCCCTGGGGGTCCAGTGGCTAAGACTCTGCCCGCCCAATGCAAGGGGCCCAGGTTCGATCCCAGGTCGGGGAACTACATCCCGCGTGCCGCAACTAAGACCCTGCACAGGCTAAATTAATTAATTAAAAAAAAAAAAAAAAAAAGCATGAAAAGTAATGTCATGCAAAAATCCCTCCACCTAGGCGTTCATTTGAGGTGTTTTCTATTTTAAAAAACAGCTTTATTGAGATATAATTCGAGACCCATATGATGTACCCATTTAAAATGTATAATACGATGGTTGTAGTACATTCAGAGTTGCATAACGATTGCCACAGTCTAAGCTGAAAACTTTTTTTTTTTTTTTTTTTTTGGCCATGTCGCGTGGCTTGTGGGGTCTTAGTTCCTGACCAGGGATGGAACCTGTGCCCCCTGCAGTGGAAGCGCGGAGTCTTAACCACTGGACCAGTGGGGAAGTCCCGACAACATTTTTAGCACCCCCAAAAGAAACAGTGTACCGATTAATAGTCATCACAACTCCCCCCAGCCCCCCAGCCCTAGTCAACCACTCGCTTGCCTTCTGGCTCTGGATTTGCCCGTTCTGGACACCTCATATAAACTCAGGCATACAGTGTGTCACCTCTCATGTGTCTGGCTTCTTCATGATGTTTTCAGGGTTCATCCGTGTTGTAGCATGTGCCAGTACTTCATTCCTTCCTATGGGCAAATAATATTTCATTGCATGGATAGACCACGTTTTGTTTGTCCGTACGTCCGTTGATAGGCATCTGGGTTGCTTCCACTTCGTGGCTGTTGTGACTAGTGCTGCTGTAAACAGTTGTGTGCGACTCTATATGACACGTTTTCAGTTCTCTCTTGTGTCTACCCAGGAGTGGAATTGGTGGGTCATATTACATTCTTCTGTGATGTATGCTGTGGAAATAGGAGATGTGCCTCCCTCACTGGGTGGGCTCTGGGGAGGGGGTCCAGGGAGTGTGAATACGGCCACCTCCTAGTTAATTAGAGTCCCGCGGGCCCTTCTGTGCATGGGATGCCTGGGTCCGCATCCGAGGCCTGAGCTTTAAGAGACCTGCTTCCTCCCACTGAGCTCTGCTGAAGCCCTGCAGCCTCCCTCCTGCCACCCTGCGGGGCCCCGGTCAGGAGGACCTTGTGTTGTTGTGGCCACAGGTGTGTGATGGACGATGATAACGAAGTAAGGGACAGAGCCACCTTCTGTCTGGGTGTCCTGGAGCAGAAGCAGAGGGCCCTCAGCGCGGGCTACATCCTGAACGGTGAGCCCTCCCTGGCTGACCCCGCCCCGCCCCCAGCGGGGCTGCAGCCTCGCCCGGCGGTGGGCTCCGAGGCAAGGCGCTCTCGGCTGGGCTTCCACGGCGGCTGCAGAGCATCACTGTCGCCTCGGGAGACCCAGGGCCCTGCGTTCACAGCCCTGTGGGTGGAGACAGCCCAGTGAATTGAAACACCAGTTCCTCATAAGAGCCTCCATCTGCAGAGTGCCTTACCCTTTATAAGTCTCTCTCCTGTGTCCGTTTACTCCCCACGTCAGTCCTGCGAAGGACGATGTCATGAGAAAGTGGGACCTCAGAGGCCTAAGTGGTTTTCTCAAGGTCCTACAACCTCGACCCCAGGACCTCAGTCTCTCACTGGCCTCTAGGTCTGACCGTGTCCATCCCTGGTCTGGAGAGGGCTCTGCAGCAGTACACTCTAGAACCATCAGAAAAGCCTTTTGACCTCAAGTCTGTGCCCCTGGCCACCACACCCATGGCAGAGCAGAGAACAGGTAAGTGACACCTGCACTCCTTTCATAGGCCCTCCGGTCCAGGCCTCCGCTGGAGGGTCTGCGTTGGCTGCAAAGTCACTAACCCTGCCCAGGATGGATGGGGCTCTGCTGGGTGGAGGGAGTTATCCCGTCTGCCTCTGGCCGCAGGAAATGAAGACACGTAGGCACAAACACCTGCTCTCTTCCTCACGTGCTCTGTACTTCACACTCTCGGGGGTGGAAGTTATAACCCCTGAGTAACAGCACCGTCGTCAACACTACCCTGGCCCGTTCCTGGAGTTGTGGGTCACCATGCATGTTTGTTCCTGCAGAAAGCACCCCCATCACAGCAGCCAAGCAGCCTGAGAAGGTGGCAGCCACCCGTCAGGAGATCTTCCAAGGTGAGTAGTGGTGCTTGGCGGGGCTTCCCGGGACCGCGGCTAGGGTAGCGGTTCTTCTCCAGGGAATTAAGAGTAGGAACGGTCATCGGTTGGGTCTCTCCTGAGTGCTGGGCTCTGAGAGTATTTAGACAGCATCTTTGACCCTCAGGTGGAGGTTACTGGGTCCATTTGGTATTGGAAGATTTGGACGTTCAGAGAGAGACGGTGATTTGCCCAAGTTTGCACAGCAAGAAGGGGCGGTGGGGGGGTGGCGGTGGAATTAAGATCCAGCTCCAGCTGATTCAGAGCTGCCTCGGCCTTGGATCTGAGGCTCAGTTCCCTGAGGCCCAGGCCAGTTCCGGATGTCTGATGCCATATAGCTGACTCAAGGGACACAGTCCTTTGTCTCGGGTTCCAGATGTGTTCCGTCCACCTTGCCTTGCAGGATTTTGTTTAGGTTTTCATCTGTCCCTCTGCATTTTTCAAGGGGAGAGGCCGCGCGTCCAGTTGCCAGAGCACGTTATCCACTAGATTCCTACCTTTGAGGCCTAGCACGTGTCCCCCGTCCTTGGTGATGCCCTCCCTGAGCTCCTCTCTTCTCTTCCGTGGTCCTGCGCAGTTCTCCACGTTCTGTCGTCTAGATTCTCTGTCATTGCACTTAGTGCCTTCCTCACAGTAGGCTCCCGATCATCGCTGAGTTAAATTAAGTTCCACCTTCTCCATTCCCTTCCCGAACCCTGTCTTCCGTCAGCATACTGACTCAGATTCAGCAAAACTAGGATCCTGAGCCGACTGGGATCACTCTAATCCGAAACTTTTCCTTGTGCGTTAGTTCTCTCTTGCCGCTGTCACAAGTTACCATGAAGTCAGTGCTTTAACATAACACAAATTTATTACCTTGTTCTGAGGACAGAAATCCAAAATGGGTTTCGCCGTGTTGGCGGTGCCGAGCTCCCTCTGGAGGCTCTGAGGGGTTCGTCTTTGGCGGCCGCCTACATTCGCTGCCTAGAGCCCCCGTCCTCTGTCTTCAAAGCCAGAAGCACAGCCACAGTCACATCTCTCTGCCTCTGACCCTCCTGCCTCCCTCTCAGCAGGACCTTGTGGTCACTTTGGACTCACCCAGATAATTCAGGAGACGCTCCCCAGCTCAAGATCCCACGTAACCCCTGCAAAGTGAGGGAACGTACTCACAGGTTCTGGGAATTAGCTCCTGCACATCTTGGGGGCCGTTGTTCTGCCACGCCCTCCAAGGAAGACTCCTTTGAAGCCTCTTTGAGGGACTCAGGCCCATTTGTAAACAACCTTCCGAAGCCTAATATTTATTGATCACATGTTAAGTTCCAGGATCTTTGCTAGATCTTGACCTTTATCGCCTCTTCTATCTTTACAAGAACCCTGTGGATATGATTATTGTATCTATTTTATTGACGAAGAGTCTGAAACTCAGGGGCGTTAGTTTTTTTTTACACCAGCAGAATCCCCCAGGCAGTAAGGGGCATGTCCGCAAACTTGATGCCCAATGAAATAAATTCCCATAGAAAAGCACTCTGGTGGCTGACGCTCACAGGACGCCTGAATGTGCCTCCTGATATGTAAGCTGGCTCTTTCTGGGATTTTTATCGCCTGCACGTTCAGAGGGCTGAAGCAGGCACACAGGCTGCCTCTGTGGGGGGAGAAGGCCAAATAATAACAATGCCTTCTTTCTCTCCCTATCCCTGAAATGTGAATCGAGTACCTACTCAGGCAGAATATCAGATCCCTGGCCTCAGGCACAGTTCTTTTCCACGTGGAGTTCAATTTAACTGGGAAGACAAGTTAAAAATCTTGAGTAGTGGTCTTCAGATATCAGTATACATCAGAGTTATCTGAGGAAACTTGTTAGAAATGCAGACTGGTGGATCCCAAACCCAGAGATTTTGATAGAGCCGATCTGGGAGGGGTCCAAGAATCTGCGTTGTTAACAGGCCCTCACCCCCAGGTAATTCTGACACAGGTGATTCATGACCACTCTGTGGGGAATTCTGCCCCTGCCGTAGAATAGGGGCAGCCGCCAGACTCCTCGTTCACCTGGACTCACCAGGGCTGGAACCTGGCTGTGGGCCGCAGGGAGAGGCCTTCCAGACGCCCACCGTCCACACTACGTTGGGTTTTCTGCAACACTCTGAATCTGAAGCCTCTCCTTTTGGGCCGCTGTCTTAAGTGCCCCATGTCTAAGGCCAGTTTGTTCTTTCACCTGGTTCCGTGGCCATCACAGCATTCAGCCCCTCTTAGTCTGTTCCCAGTCTCCCTCTTTTCAGACCCCTTGCTGAGCTGCTGAGGTTGAGAGAGTCTCCAAATGGATTAGGCCTGGGACGTTGGGCCTGAGGTCCACTGGTTGCTCTGGCGTCTTGTGTGGGACAGCGGGGCAGAGTGTTGCACGTGGGTGGCACAAGCTGAGCAGGGCGAGGGAGGTGAGGAAACGCTCGGGTTTGTTCGGGAAATCGGGAGTGACTCCTTCAGTGGGTGGGAGGGCCTGAGGACCAGGCCTGAGGATCGGCTAGGGGCATCGCCGAGCAGCTGAGCAAGCGTGTGGCCTGGGGGTTTCAGAGCAGCTGGCGGCAGTGCCGGAGTTCCAGGGGCTGGGGCCCCTCTTCAAGTCCTCGCCTGAGCCCGTGGCCCTCACTGAGTCGGAGACGGAGTACGTGATCCGCTGCACCAAACACACCTTCCCTGAGCACATGGTCTTCCAGGTGAGCCGGGGGGAGGCCCTCCCGCAGGGCCCTGGCACCCCGCACCGGTGCTTGGAGCCCAGCCCGATGCCAGATCCACGACCAGCTGCTGTGTCCCTCGAGTCCTTGATGCAGGGCCTCTGTGGCTCCTGAGTGTCCACGTGCAGACAGGGGGCCTGGGACGGGGGCCTGGGATGGGCGTCGGCGTGGCCCTGGGGTGAGAGGCAGGACCTCCTGGCTGCTCCTGTGCAGCAAGCTTGGGTCCAGGGCAGTGTCTGAGCGCCCACCCCCCGCTCCCTGGTCCAGTTTGACTGCACGAACACGCTCAACGACCAGACTCTGGAGAATGTCACAGTGCAGATGGAGCCCACGGAGGCCTACGAGGTGCTGTGTTACGTGCCCGCCCGGAGCCTGCCCTACAATCAGCCCGGCACCTGCTACACGCTGGTGGCCCTGCCCAAGGAAGACCCCACGGCGGGTGAGCCCCTCTGCAGATGCCCCCCTGGCCTTGTGGGAGCCCCTGGGGGTGGGGTGGGTGGCTTGTGCACCAGCTGTTTGTTTCCTGTCAGAGCTTCAGCTCCTTGAGGTCAGTCCCGAGAAGAAGAGAAGGATGGCTAAGTCCTGGGGGCTTTTCACACATCCGCTCATTTCCTCCTCATAGACCCCTGGGGAGCAGGAAAGTAAGACTCGGGTTAAATGGCTTGTCTGAGTTCACGTGGCCGGTAGGACGCAGAGCCCAGGTCTGCCTGGTCGCCAAACCAGGACTCTCTCATTGTACCAGGAGAGAGCACAGAGGAAGGCCCAGAGACAGGCACAAACATGGACCGTCCCAGGTCCACTCCAACCAAAGAAACCAGGTGCTTTTTCCGGGAGCCACCCTGCAGCATCTCTGCATTCCTCTCTCTTCCTTCCCTGTGAGGGCAACTCCTGGGGGCTGCAACCTGGCCCTCCTGCCTTTTACAAGCCGGTGCCCTCTGTCCAGATTTGTGGGGCCGGGTGGCATGTGCCGCTAGTGCAGGTGCAGCTGAGGCCTAAAGGGCAGGCTGTGGCCGCCCGCCCGCAGACGACCTCGCCCGACCGCCCGGCCTTCCCTCCCCGCAGTGGGCTGCACGTTCAGCTGCATGATGAAGTTCACTGTCAAGGACTGCGACCCCACCACTGGGGAGACCGACGCCGAAGGCTATGAGGATGAGTATGTGGTAAGAAGCCGGGGCGAGGAGCCGACAGCCAGCCGTGAAGCGTCTTCTTGCTGGCTGGGGTTTCGAAAGAATTTTTTTTTTAACTTAAAAGAAAATACATGTTCGTGTGTAAAAAGAAAACTTGGGAAGTGCAAAAACAAAGTATACACAAACAGGAAAACGTTACCCATAGTCCTTGGGAATGACTCGGGGCGGGGGGAGTTGTATCATTGCAGTTATTCTGTACATTACAGATCTTGCTGTGCTCACTTAGAACCAGAGTGTATTTTCCTGCCATTACAAATACTTCATAAACACAATTTTTAATGACTTTAAGATACTCCCTTATCTTAATATATCCTAACTCGCTTGACCTCGTATTCCTTAAATACTTGGCATTTGTGATTCCAAATTTTCACTTTAAAAAAACAAATTTATGGGCTTCCCTGGTGGCGCAGTGGTTGGGAGTCCGCCTGCCGATGCAGGGGACACGGGTTCGTGCCCCGGTCCGGGAGGATCCCACGTGCCGCGGAGCGGCGGGGCCCGTGAGCCATGGCCGCTGAGCCTGTGCTTCTGGAGCCTGTGCTCCGCAACGGGAGAGGCCACAACAGTGAGAGGCCCGCGTACAGCAAAAAAAAAAAAACAAAAAAAAGCACAAATTTTTTTTTTTTTTTTTTGGCCGCACTGCATGGCTTGTGGGATCTTAGTCCCCCAACCAGGCACTGAACCTGGGCCCTTAGCAGTGGAAGCGTGGAGTCCTAACCTCTGGACTGCCAGGGAATTCCCAAATTTTCACTTTTTAAATGCTACATTAAGCATCCCCTTGGGTACAAATTTTTATCTGCATTTCAAGTTATCTTCTTAGGACAGATTCCTAGAGGTAGAATAATTGGGTCAAAGGCTAAGCCTGATTTTAAGACTTTTTGAGGGACTTCCCTGGTGGCGCAGTGGTTAAGAATCCGCCTGCCAATGCAGGGGACACGAGTTCGAGCTCTGGTCTGGGAAGATCCCACACGCCGCGGAGCAACTAAGCCCGTGTGCCACAGCTACTGAGCCTGCGCTTTAGAGCCCGTGTGCCCTAGAGCCCGTGCTCCGCAACAAGAGAAGCCACCGCAGTGAGAAGCCCGTGCACCACAATGAAGAGTAGCCCCCGCTCGCCACAACTAGAGAAACCTGGTGCACAGCAGTGAAGACCCAACGCGGCCAAAAAAAAAAGGACTTTGATTCATGCTGTCACATTGCTTTCTAGAGAAATTGGATCAGTTTGCATCTGCTGGGCAGTACTTTCATGCACTGAAACGGCCCTTCCAGTTCCAGCTCTCGGAGCTTGCATGGAACTGAGTGCAGGGTGGTTCTGGGGTTTGCCCAGGTCACAGTGGCTCAGTGCCATCTGAGTGCAGACCCTGATACTAAACCTGGGATGGAGATTGGCAGAGCCCTCATGTCCAGAGGGGCAGTCACTGAATACAGCTGATGGTCACTTGTGTCCTCCCAGGTCCATTGTTGAGGATGGGCCTTCCCTGAGCCAGCAATGACCTAAGGGCGGGAACTGCCCTAGGATAGGAGGGCTGGGTCTGAGGCATAGCTTCTACCGTAGGAGCCGAGTCCTAACTGTGAACACCTTACACGTGCACAGGAGTAGGGGCTCAGTGAAGAGCTGTTGGGTGAATGAATGGGCAACCTTTATGTACAGTTAGTTCAAGGTGGGGGGCAGTATGACGTGTCGGCCCCAGGGAGGACATGGCCAAGTCACAGGATGCAGGCCTCCCTCCGTCCAGTCTGGCACTTACTCTAGGCTTCAGAGTGATGTGTTCTCATAGCTGTCTCATCCGAGGATGAGGACAGTGGGCCCTCCATATCTGTTGGTTCTGCCTCCCTGTGTTCAACCAACAGATAGAAAATATTCAGAATTGGGGTGGGGGGTGTTCCAGAAAATTCCAAAAAGCAAATCTTGAGTTTGCCACACAAGGCAACTATTTCCATGGTGTTTGCATTGTACTTACAACTATTTACATAACATTTACATTGTATCAGGTGTAATAAGTAACCTAGAGATGATTCAAAGTGTAAGGGAGGATGTGTGTAGGTTAAATGCAAATACTGCAGCATTTTCTATAAAGGACTTGAGAATCTGCGATTTTGGTATCCGAGGGGGTCCTGGAACCAGTCCCCACAGATACTGAGGCACGGCTGTAAACGGGTGAGGCGTTTTCTGCTGAGGGAACACCACTTGGCTGTGAGCGCCCCGAGGACGGGGAGCCGGTCAGGTGGTGCCTGTCCCCTGACCACAGTGCCTAGCAAGCACCTGTGGCTGCGTGGTGGGAAGGGGCAGGTGGCCAGAGTGGAGCAGAGGCTCGGAGGTGTCTCTCCCCTAGAGCTGTGTGCCTGATGCGCCCCTGCCTCTCCCCAGCTGGAAGATCTGGAAGTCACGATAGCTGATCACATCCAGAAGGTCATGAAGCTGAACTTTGAAGCAGCCTGGGATGAGGTGGGGGATGAGTTTGAGAAGGAGGAAACATTCACCTTGTCCACCATCAGGACACTTGAAGGTAAATCCTGGGGGTGCCATTTGCTGCTGGCCTGCCTTACAAGATCCTTGGCTACTGTTGAAGCGCTCCCCCCGCCCCCAAGTCCCCAAAGATCCAGGGCCACGTCTAGAGCGCGTGCTTCAGATGCCACTTCATTAAAGACTGCAGAGTGGGGTCAGGGCATGGGGGAGGTGGTGGTGGCACCAGGGGGAGATCGTGGGTTAATAACACTGGGATTTCTCCCCACAGAGGCTGTGGGCAATATTGTGAAGTTCCTAGGAATGCACCCCTGTGAGAGGTCAGACAAGGTGCCGGATAACAAGAACACGCACACGCTGCTCCTGGCAGGTAGGCGGCATTTCTGGTGGGAAGGGCCTTGATGCCACTGCATCCTGGGCTGCGGGCTCCCCCCGGGAACCTGGGAATTCAGAGTTCACAGCGTTGGATGTTCACAGGGCATGAAGAGACCTGCAGTGAAATGTCTCCCTCCCAGCACTTGCTGCCAGTAATTCCGTTTCCCTCCCACCAGGCAGCCAGTGTTACATTATAGAGGATGCTGTGTATCCTTCCTGTGAGCATAGGGATGTAAAAGCAAATGTGTGCGCAGCTCCCTTTTGAAACTCAAATGTTTACATACAGGTGGTGTATATGTTGTTCTGCACTTGGTTTTTCACTTGACGGTGCATCTTGGAGAACTTCCCTATCGATACCAGAGCTTTCTCTTTTCTTTTTTTTTTTTTAAGTAACATGAAATTTACCGTTTTAACCACCTTTAGATGTACAGTTCAGTGGCATTAAGTACATTCACATTGTTGTGCAACTATCACACCATCCAACTCCAGAACTTTTTCATCATCCCAAACTGTGTGCTCATTCTTTTTTGTAGTTGATTACTATTCCATTCTATGGATGGACCATATTTTGTAGAACCAGTTCACGTATTGATGAACATTTAGATTGTTCTAGTCTTTTTTTTTTTTAATAAATTTATTTATTTATTTTTGGCTGTGTCGGGTCTTCGCTGCTGCGTGCGGTCTTTGTCTAGTTGCGGCGAGCGGGGGCTGCTCTTCATTGCGGTGCGTGGGCTTCTTATTGCGGTGGCTTCTCATTGCAGAGCACGGGCTCTAGGCACGCAGGCTCAGTAGTTGTGGCTCACGGGCTCTAGAGCACAGGCTCAGTAGTTGCGGCGCACGGGCTTAGTTGTTCCGTGGCGTGTGGGATCTTCCCGGACCGGGGATTGAACCTGTGTCCCCTGCATTGGCAGGCGGATTCTCAACCACTGTGCCACCAGGGAAGCCCCTGTTCTAGTCTTTTGCTGTTACAAACTGTGCTGCCGGGAATAATCCCATACATACATGTATACGTACACACTTTATCTTGACTGTGTGCACTGAGGGTATTTGTAGGGTAAGTTTCCCAAGGCTTTAACCAGGTTAAAGTGCATTTTTCATTTTGGTAGATATTTCCAGTTGCCTTCCATAGGAATTGTATGCCTTTTCTCCCACACTTCGGACAACACAGTGTGTTACCAAACTTTATGATCTTTGTCGGGTGTAAAGAATGGTGTCTCCATGTAGTTTTGTTTGTTTTTTAAAAAATTTATTTATTTCTGTCTGCATTGGGTCTTCGTTGCTGCACGCAGGCTTTCTCTAGTTGCGGCGAGCAGGGGCTACTCTTTGTTGTGGAGCACGGGCTCTAGGCGCGCGGGCTTCAGTAGTTGTGGCACACAGGCTCAGAAGTTGTGGCTCACGGGCTCTAGAGCGCAGGCTCAGTAGTCGTGGCACAGGGGCTTAGTTGCTCCGCGGCATGTGGGATCTTCCCGGACCAGGGCTTGAACCCGTGTCCCCTGGCATTGTCAGGCAGATTCTTAACCACTGCGCCACCAGGGAAACCCTCCGTGTAGTTTTACTTTACATTTCTTGTATATTGAAGGAAGTTAAGTATATTCTCAAATGCAAAGTGCCATTTGTATTTCCTTTTCTGTGAACTGTTTTCAGATCCTTTGTCTAATTTTCTGTTGGGTTGGTTGGTCTTTTCTAATAGGAGTGGGATTTTAAGCACTTATCATGGAAATTTTCAAATTTACACAAAAATGGAACCCCCAAGTACTCACCCTCCAGCTGCAACAACTCATTCTCCACCCCCAGATTATTTTAGAGCAAGCTCCATATATAGACATTTCATGTGTAAATGTTTCTGATCTGTATGCTTCTCTAAAAGCTAACGATCCTTTGTTTAAAAGGGAGGCAATGCACTTATCACACCTAAAACAATGAACGAAAGGAAATTTTTTTTTCTGAGTGTTTATAAACAGGGTTAGGAAGTAGTTCTGCTTCAGTGCCCTGCTCACAGCTGACAGCCCCCAAGCCCATCATTTCTGACCACAGTGAAGCAACCCAGTCCCCTGGGTTTTGCAGACACCTGCGCTGCGGTTTTGTCATGGTGGGGCTGTCCCCTCGTCTGTGCTCTTAGATTCCGTCAGCGTGTGTGAGCGCCCCTGTGATGTCAGACACAAGCCTTATGTGTCCAGTAATTCATTTTAGCTTGGCCGAAGCGTGAAATACAGCTTGTAGAGTGATCTCTACTGAGATCATTGATGATGATGCAGCTCAAGAGGTAAAATGACGTGCCCAGGGCCTCACGCAGCGATTTCAGCCAGTGCTCCTGGTTGCGGGTCCCTCCCATCTCACGCCCCAGAGTTGCCTTCGCCAGTTGTTGCAGGTGCCCCTCTCAGCCCAGCTCTCAGCCCCCTTCTGCCTTACACACCTGGCCTTCTCTCTTCTCTTCCAGGCGTATTCCGGGGGGGTCATGACATCCTGGTGCGCTCGCGGCTGCTGCTTTTGGACACAGTAACAATGCAGGTGACAGCCAGAAGTTCGGAGGAGCTGCCAGTGGACATCGTCTTGGCGTCTGTGGGCTAAGAGGCCAGCCTGCATAGGACCAAGTCCCACCCTTCCCCCCACAACACTGCAGAAGTCAGGCCTTCCTTATGAACCCAGTGGAAACTCCTTTCCAAGCCAATTGTATTCAAAAACAATTAGGAATCAATGATTTTTTTTTCTTTTTTTTTTTTTTTTTAAATTTAACCCCTGCCCCAAAACTCCCTGCTGAGGGTAACTTTTGAAAGAGGGGGATGATTTTTAGCTTGTCCTAGAACTTGCTGCCTTGCCTGGCAGGGAAGGGACATCTCAAATGAATAAATGATTTTTTTTTTTTTTTTTTTTTTTTTAAATTTAACCCCTGCCCCAAAACTCCCTGCTGAGGGTAACTTTTGAAAGAGGGGGATGATTTTTAGCTTGTCCTAGAACTTGCTGCCTTGCCTGGCAGGGAAGGGACATCTCAAATGAATAAAGTGCTTGCACCACCTCTTGAATTGATCCCCTAAGGAACCATCTTATCCCTATAAATAAATCAGCATGTATTTATTGAATGACTGCTACTTCTGCAGACTCGTGCTTAGGAGTCCGGCTTCCCTACCACCAGGAACGCCTCTGCGTGCCCTTTGCACCTGCAGCCCTTTGCCACTGTATTTACCATGAGGCAGGACCCTCTCACTGGCCTCCGTCCGAGCCCCGTGCCCAGGAGCAGGAGCAGTGCAGGTTTGCTGAGGGAATGACAGCAGCTGGCAGGCGTTGAGTCTTTGCCCTTAAACCACCCTCCTTTCACAGGAGATCAGTGAGGCCGGAGGGTTTGGGTGGATTACCTGGCTGTTGCCTAGTGCCAGGTCTGAGGTGGCCGGTGCACTTCTGCCGGAGGAACAGCCCTTACAGAGCAGAAGTCCCTGGTTTCCTCTGCTGGGCTTTTAAACACAAGCCAGGTGTTTTGCCAATTTTGTGGCTGAAATACACCTGTAAAGCCTATTTTTAAAAAACATAGGCCTCAACCCTTAGAGATTCAGGTTTGGGGGTGGGGGAAAGGTGGGGCCTTGGAAAGTGTTCTGGTGCCCACCGAAGTTTCAGAGTGACTTGTGTGATCCATGGCAGTTTTCCTGATGGTTTTTCAATTTTTGCCCGAAACTATGGGCCGTTAGTAGGACTGCGAAGTAAGGAAAATTTCCCGATTTCACCCCTACGAGAACCTGGTGCCCTGGAGTCGTGGTTCCCGCTGTACGGAGAAGGGGGCTGCAGGCCCCCGGGTCGCATCTAGTGTCTCTGCCAGCCTGCACCCTCGGGACCCTTCCCGGCCCATTTCCGAGCTTCGCCCTGGGAGGGAGTTAACCCCGCAGGAGAACGGCCCACACGGAGGACGAGTCCCCGAGACAATCAGCGGCTCCTGCTCGGGCTCCTTCAGGAGCGTCAGGTTCCGCAATCCCAACCCCCTGCAAGATGCGGGAGGGGAAGAAGCCCCAGCGCTAGGCGGAACCGCCGGCCGCTGGGGGGCGGGGCCGGCCTGTGGGGGCGGGGCGGCCTGTGGGGGCGGGGCCTGGCGCGGGGATCGCGGGGCCTGGCGCGGGGATCGCAGGCGCGCGGAGAGCGACGCGGACGCTGGGTCTGAGGTGAAGGTGGGGAGGGGAAGGGCGGACGGGCAGGCGGGCCTGAGGGGGAGGCGAAGTGGGACGGAGGCTGAGCGGGGGTGAGCGGGGCTGAGGCGGGATGGGAGGGCGGCGGGCCTGAGGGGG
>NW_021145539.1:52335-65174 GCF_002837175.3 Physeter macrocephalus
GGGGCGGGGGGGCGGGGCGGGGGGGGGGGGGGGGGCGGGGGCGGCGGGGGCCGGCTAGGCAGGGGGAGCTCCCGGCCGAGAAGCTTCCTTTCCTCGCCCGGCCGGGCCGCGGGGCGGGAGGTGTCCCTGTGAGCCGGGCGCACGGGCCTGGGGTGGGGGTAGGGTGGGGCGGGGCGGGGCGCGGAGGGAGACCCTGGGGGCCGAGGCCCGAGACCCGCGTCTGAGGCGCTCGAACCCCGTCCTCGCGTCCAGGGCCGCGGTGTTCTCAGCGCCGAGGATGTGCGGGCGGACGTCCTGCCACCTGCCCAAGGAGGTCCTCGCCCGGGCCTGCGCCTATCGGGACCGGCAGGGCCAGCGGCGGCTCCCAGAGTGGAGGGACCCGGACCGGTACTGCCCGTCGTACAACAAGAGCCCGCAGTCCAGCAGCCCGGTGCTCCTGTCCCGGCTGCACGTGGAGAAGGTGAGCGCTGACCTGCCCTAAGCCCGTCGCTGCGCCTGTGCTGACGCCTCCGGGACGGGTCACTGTTCCTGGGGCCCCAGCTGAGTGCTGCTGTGCGCGAGGCGTTCCAGCCCTGGGGCCTGCCCGGTTCATATGCATTTGAAAACGCTTTAAGGTAGCGTCTTTCCGACCTCACTGATCATCAGAGACTTTTCAATATCTTAAAAAAAAAAAAAAAAAGGATTTCCATGCCCCTTTTGAGTCCAGCGAAGTCAGAATCTCTGGCCTTAGGGTAGGATTTAGACTAGCTAGTCTAAAAACACCTCTGACGTTTCTTGAACGTTTAAGTTTCTATTCTTTCTGCTTGCGTCTTCAGTCTTTTTTTTTTTTTGCGGTACGCGGGCCTCTCACTGTTGTGGCCTCTCCCGTTGCGGAGCACAGGCTCCGGACGCGCAGGCGCAGCGGCCATGGCTCACGGCCCAGCCGCTCCGCGGCACGCGGGATCCTCCCGGACCGGGGCACGAACCCGTGTCGCCTGCATCGGCAGGCGGACTCCCAACCACTGCGCCAACAGGGAAGCCCCTTCAGTCTTTTTATGTTTGTCTTTTACTGAAGCTAGGAACAGAGGTATTTGGTTTGGTATTCTGAAGTTTATTTGCATTCTTTATCTCTGTAGAATCTACTTCTGTAGTGTTGGACTGGCCGATAATTTAGAATCATGTTTTGGTTCTTGGCTTTATCTCCTGAAAGAGAGGGTGTGTCTGTATGCATGCATACCTGCAGTGTAATAAAAATGCTTCATTCCGGAAATTAGTAGTTTTTCCATGTCTTAAATATTTTAAATATCCTTGATATGTTTTTTAAAATCCTGATTGTTTCCATCCTGGATTTTTATTCTGTCTGATCCATAATGCTTAAGTCACTTGATACAATTGATTATACCCCTGCTGCATACTCTTCAGAACTGTAGTGATAATATGGTAGTCAAAAAAGATTCATTTTTCCATTATGGGGATCAGATTATTTTGAAAAAAAAAAACCCAGATGACTTTGATCTTTTTGGTTGAATGAAGCCATTTACATGAAATAGTTTATTCTCGAGCCATTTTTAGTGGATGAATACTTGTTGAAACTAAAAAAACTTTTTTTAATGAGAGGCAAATCAAAATAAAATCAATATCATGGGGAACCTTGACTGGGAAAGGAAAAAATAAAACGTTTCAGAGGGAGGTATAATTTGAAGAGAAAGGATTAACTGTTTGAGGTTTCTTATTTTTTAGCCTTGGTTCTCTTTGTACCACGTCATTAAAATTATAGAATGAATGTTAGCTGGAAGAAAACTTTAACAGATGTAAAGACAGAAGTGTAGAAAGATTGTGAGTGGTCCTGGGTTACCCAGTGAGTGAGGGAAGAGCTGGTACCGAGGTCCAGTCCACTGTTCCCACTCCAGTGGATACTTCCTGGAACTAGGAATGGGGAAGGTGGAGCCCCTAAGCACAGCATAGCCCTCCTCTTCTGTCAGTGGTGTCAGTTTGCTGATGGAATGTTTTGACTCCACACCTCTAATAAATTTTATAAAGATTGCTATGGTTTCCTAATTTTGATAAATATTTGAGGTTTCATTTATCTGAAAATGAAAATAGTAAATTGTAAAGGGAAAATAGAACTATTTCAGATCACTAATCCATATCATCAATGTCAGCACATGTGTATAGATTGTAACATTTGCATTTGAAGCCACTGACTTGCAAATTACTTCCTCTTTCATTTATCTACCCCCAGTGCTACCAGCTGTTCAGGTTACAAGTCCAAGAGGGTACAGGAAAAGATGACTAATATTGAGCAATATTTTCAGTATTTTGGCTTAGAAGCCGCTTTCTATTCCTTGCTCCCAGTATGGGGCAGCCCTGTGTTGGGGTTTGGTTTACAATTGTCCATTGAACACACTCAGGTTAAAGGTGATCAGTGGAATTTGTACGAGCATGATTTCTCAGCCTTGGCACTAATGACATTTTAAGTGGGATAATTGTTGTGGGAAGCTGACCTGTGCGTTGTAAAATGTTTAACAACGTCACTGGCCTCTACCCAGTAGATGCCAGTTTTCCCTAGGTCATCGTAACCAAAAATGACTCCTGACATTGCCAAATGCCCATTCGATATACCCATTCCATGCCAGTGAGCCAGCCCTCACCCCTGGGCTTGGTGAAGTGAAGGTGGGGGCGGCGGTGTCAGAATTGCCCCACATCCAGAACCTCAGATTTAGAGTTTGGTCTTGTAAATTTCTGATGCGAGATTGTTTAGTTGGCTGTGAGATAATGTTCTCTCTTACTTTCATTTATGCTTTGTACAGGGGGCCCTTCTGCTTGGAAGGCACGTTTGACACATTTGATTCCGGAAGGGAAAGAGGATTTACAAAAGCTCTGTGTTTTCTCACATGCTTTCTCTTCCTTCATTCTCTACCCTACCATTTCTTCCAGGGCCACCTTTTCCGTAGTTATCCTGCGAGCTCATTTATTGGTTTTAAAGGCTGCTTCTGTCTTTAAGGAGGAAGAAACACATATATGTATATATGTATATATACATACAATTCATCCTCTTTCTTCGTAGATTCTGTGTTAGTAAATTTGCCTACTTGCCTGCTTTGTAACCCCCAAAATAATACTCATGATGCTTTTGTAGTCATTCGTGGACATACAGAGTGGTGAAATATTCAAGTTACCCAAATACGTATTCCTAACTGAGATCAAGTAAGATGAAGTTCTACTTTCTTGTTTCACTTTTTATACTATAAACAAGTGTCTTTTTTGAGATCTGTTTATTGCCATGTTTTTTGCATTTCTATGCTTTTTGTTGGTGATCTTAGTGTTTAAAATTGTCCCCAAGCAGGCTAGAATTCCTAAATGCAAGAAGGGCGTAATATGTCTTACAGAGAAAATACCTGTGTTAGAGACACTTCGTTCAGGCTTGAGTTACTGTGGCTGCTGGTCATGAATTCAACATTAATGAACCAACAGTATATGTTAAATAAAGTTTAACATATAATAATAAATATGTTAAACAAAAACACACAGAAGACAAGGTTGTATATCGATCAGTTGTTGAAAATGTTGTCACTGTAGGTTCCTGGCAACCTAACGGTGTTTCCCCTAAGAGCTGCAGTTCAGTGTTCCCTACTTCAGTGTTCATGGCAACTTTATATTAACGGTGTTTCCCCTAAGAGCTGCAGTTCAGTGTTCCCTACTTCAGTGTTCATGGCAACTGTATAACAAGAATGGCTCTGTGTCGTGTGTGTGTGTGTGTGTGTGTGTGTGTTTGTATGGCAAGGGGATTAACTAATATAGGCAAGATTTTGAAAGAAGTGGGACAGGATCCTGTGAAGAGCACAGTGGAGGAATTAGCTTTAAACAAAAGGGAAGCTCGGGACTTCCCTGGTGGTCCAGTGGTTAAGACTCCACGATCCTAGTGCAAGGGTCCCGGGTTCGATCCCTGGTCAGGGAACTAGATCCCGCATGCCGCAACTAAAGATCCCACGTGCTGCAACTAAGACCCGGTGCAGCCAAATAAATTTAAGAGAAAAAAAAAGGGAAGCCCTTCTCAGACACTACTACTGACAATTCCCCTCTTGGAATTCCATCCTTTCAACTTTTTTCATTCTGCTTTTATCTCTCTAGGAACTTTTTGTTGGACTGCACTTTTTCCTCATTTCTCCTATTTGTTTTTGTAACCCCATATTTGATCCTGTGATTTAGTTGCTCTCTAAGAAACGTTATCCTAATGGCTTTACCAGTACCTTTGTATAGAAGATTTTGCTGTTTCTTTTTCATCATAACCTCAAAAAATATTAAACTGCAATTAGTGTGCCTATTCCATGCCACACATCTAACCTCGTAAGTAGCGGAGAAGGGACTTTTGAACCAGGGTCTTCTTACAAAGGCCGTATTCTTTCCTTTATACCAGAGGTTGGCAAACCATGGTCCTCAGACCAAATTTGGCTCACTGCCTGTTTTTATAAATAAAGTTTTATTAGAATACAGCCATGCTCACTTGTTCTTTGGCTGCTTTCACACTACCAACGGTGGCAGAGTTGAGTTGAGTTGCAGCAGAGACTGTGTGGACTCAGAAAGCCGAAAATATTTACTGTCTGGTCCATTACAGAAAAAGTTTGCTGACCCATTCTCTATACCATGCTGCCTCTCTCCTAAGCTTTAATTCCACATGCTTGTTGGACATAGTAAACCTTTGTCTGTGGATTTTATTCCAGAACTAACTCAGAACAACCTTTATATTATGTTCACCAGTGAGGAATTAGGACAGGGCATTGCAGGTATGGTTTGTCTCTTCCCTGGAGTCTGGGGCCTCAGCTGAGAAGGCATTGGGGCTAGAATCATCTAGAGCAGGAGGCAGAAAACTAGGGCCCTCTGATCATTTTTGTAAATGAAATTTTATGGGACAGAGCAACATCCATTTATCTATTGTCTATGGCTGCTCTGTCCCTATAATAGCGTTTATAGCAAAGACTGTAAAGTCTACGGTACTTAATATTTAGCCTTTTAGAGAAAAGTTTACCAACATCTGATCTAGAGCCATCTTCACTCTCTTATCTGGCAGTTGATGTTGGCTCTGAACTGGGGCTTTTGACCAAAGCCCCTACACGTGGCCTCTCCACAAAGCCTGGCTGTTTCACCAAGGTAGCTGGATTTCTTATATGGCAGCTCAGGGCAGCGAAGGCACTGTCTCAGCAAACAAGGAGGAAGCTGAAAAACCTTTTCTGACTTAGCCTTAGAAATCCTGCAGTGTCACTCGTGCCATGTTCTGTTGGATGGAAGCAGGTCACAGGTCCGTCCAGATTCAAGAAAAGGGCACACAGGTCCCCCACACAGCTCTTGATGGGAGAAGCGTCAAAGACTTTGGGACCGTTTTTCTAAGCTGCCGCAGACTTCCCACTGTTATCTGAAATTCAACGTGTGATCTTTCCCCACATCAAACCTCTTTCTGGATTTTTCTCTTTTGTTCAATAGCACCATCATTATTTCAGGCTTCTGGGCCTGAAAACTTAATCATCCCTGTTTTCTTTGTCCATTTGACACCACAATTTCTTTCTTTCTTTTTTTTTTTTCTTTCTATCTTTTGAATGTCTTTTATTCTCACTACTGTCACCAGACCTACTGTACCACCCTAGTAGAACCTAAAATGCACTCTCTGCTCACTGGTGTCTTCCAACAGTGTAGTACACCATAAGAATAGTGTGTGTGTGTGTGTGTGTGTGTGTGTGTGTGTGTGCATTTTAATCTGTAGATTTCATCAAATTCTCAAGGGGCCAGTTACCCCAAAAGAGTTTAACAACCATGTGTTGAGGGTGAGGCCCGAAGACTCCCCCCACATTTGGAGATGCGTTCGAAGGACTCAGCATATGACGTGGCTAAGGTTAATTACAGTGAAAGCATACACAGTAGAATCAGCAAGGGAAAAGAAACAAACAGAAATCTGGAGAAATTCATGCATAAGCTTCCTTATAGTCTCTCCTTCCTGTGGGGGGACACACCAAGCAAGTTTTCTCTCCAGCAGTGAAAAATGTGGTAACTTTGTGCACTGTTTCTGCCCAGGGAAACCCATTAGAAACTTAGGCCCAAGGTTTTTGTTGGGGGCTGGTCATGTAGGCACTCTCTGCCTAGCAAGTACCAAAATTCTAGACTCCTAGAAGGAAAGCAGGTGCTCAGCATAAACCTCATTTTTTGCACAACGTAGGCACAGTATACCATCTTTATCAGTTAGGGAAAGGTGGAAACACTCAAAATCCAAGTTCTCAGATCCTAAGTGAGGGCCAGTCCTGTAAGCAGGCCTTCCTAAAAATAGCGTCCTCAGGCTTGCTATAACTTGGCTGCACAAAACCACCTCCTGCACATTCTTGACACGGCCCCTAATTTCATATCTGGTCTTTCCTCCCATCTCTTCTCTGTCTGATTCCTGTATCTCTTGTGGGAGACAATCCAAGATCCACCTTACCCCATTCCCTCCCCTTCTGCCCCTCCCGAGGAGCTGATAATACTTATCCATTCCGTCTCTCACAGAGCACTCGCCACTGAACTTTTTTGACACTCCTTGTACCACATATATGGCCCTCAGCCTATAGTATCGTATTACTTCATATTTTTAATGTCTGTGCGGCCTCACAAGTTATAGTGCAAGCGCTTTGAGGTTAAGCACCTTCCATGTGCCCCCATACTACCCTGTGTATCCCTTAATCATAGCGTGTACCTTTGCGTATGATGGTTGCCTGTAACGTGTGCTTCTTGAGAGCTGGGGCCGTGTGAAGTGCAGGGCCTGGTACTATGTCTCTCCTGCAGTAGGCACTAATTAAAAGTTTACAGAAATTAAACCTCTTTGTATCCCCCATCCTACCCAAGCCGAATGTCATACATTATAATAAATATGATTGCTAGAGAACTCAAATTACTCACATCATGATACGTCATTAAAATTGTTTTCAAGTAGAATCTTTCCCTATTAATAGTCCTCTTTGTATTTTGATACTAGTAGTAATGTAATGCATGTACTGAATTACGTTTTCTAAATCTCATTATGATCTCCTCACTGGATCTTAACCTTTTTCGTGGCAGGGCGCAGACTCATCTGAGCGTATCATTGCTCCCATGCGGTGGGGCTTGGTCCCATCTTGGTTTAAAGAAGCTGATCCTTCTAAGCTGCAGTTCCACACTAGCAACTGTCGTAGTGATACCATAATGGAGAAACGGTCCTTTAAGGTAGGTAGCTGGTCTAGGGAAAAGGCACATATTCTGTTATTTTATCTAACAGAACTATTAGTGCCTTATATACCTGAGAAATAGTTCCAAAGTGTGTTTCCAGTTATTAATGTAGAGTGTTGTTCTGTTTATTACTGTGTGACAAAGCATGCCAAGACAACAGTTTATTATTTCTCATAATAAACCATGGGCTGCCTGGGCTCAACTAGACAGTTTTTACTCAACCAGAGGTTCTCATGTAGTTCTAATCAGATGACAGCTGGATGTCCCAGGTGGCTTCTTAACCCACACGTGTGACACCTCAGCTGGGATGAGTAGAACAACTGGAGGCCTTTCCGTGTGCCTGCTAGTGGGTGTCAAGGTGGTCAGGCATCTCACATGGCATCTGGCCTACCCAGAGTTCACCATCCAAGAGAGCAGGGCAGGAGCTGCAGGGCTTTGTGACCTTGCCTTGGAAATCATAACAGCGTCACTTCTTCTGCGTTCTATTGGTCATACAGAGCCAGCCTGACATCACTGAGGGAGAGGACTACATAGCATGTGAATATTGGTAGGCGTGGTTCTCTGTGGGGCCAGCTTTGGAGACTAGCTACCACAGTGCCTGTTTCCTGCTATATACATTATTTAATCTTTTCAACATCTGTGTAAGTGTGACTTTATACATAAGAAATGTGACATACAGAGGAATTAACTGCTCTGAGGTCACACATCGGCAGATCTGAGATTTTAAGTCCGTGAAACATGTTTCTGTCACTAAGACCATATCTTGCTCATGTTTTCCCTCAGGTGCCTCTGGGAAAGGGAAGGCGCTGTGTTGTTTTAGCAGATGGTTTCTATGAGTGGCAGCGATGTCAGGGAACAAACAAGACGCAGCCCTACTTCATCTACTTCCCCCAAATCAAAACAGAAAAGGTATCATCAGCAGTGTACGTCTGTGTCTATGTCTTTGTGTGTTTGGTATGTTCGCTGAGCCTCTTGGATTTTTGGTTTGATGTCTTTCCTATTGTTTTGAAATTCTCAGCCATCATCTATTCAACTATTTCTTCTGCCGCATTTTCTCTTCTCTTTCTGGCATTCTAATTATATATGTGTTAGACAGTTAGATATTATCCTATAGTTTTTGGAAGTTCTCTTCTGTATATTTCATTCTTTTTTCTCTGTGTTTCAGTTTGAGTGATTTTTATTGACCTGTTTTTAAGTTCACTCTTCTTTCTTGTTTCACTGAAATAGCTTATCTGCTTGTTCATGCATGTTGTCTACCTTTTCTATAAGAGCTGTTATATATATATATGTAATACATAACTAATATATATATATAGTAATTACACTTAAATTCCTGTCTGATAGTTTCAGCATTTGGGAAATGTAATCTCTTGAGTCTGGTCCTGTTGATTTCTATCTTGGCAGTTCATTGGTTATTTTTGGCTTTTTGTATGTCTTATAATTTTTTATTGATTGCCAGACGTAATAGATAGGACAGAGACTGAGATCAATAATATTTATGTCTGAAAATGGATATGTTTATTCCTTTTTTTTTTTTTTTTTTTTGGCTGTATTGGGTCTTTGTTGCTGCGCGCGGGCTTTCTCTAGTTGTGGCGAGCGGGGGCTACTCTTAGTTGCGGTGCGCGGGCTTCTCATTGCGGTGGCTTCTCTTGTCGCGGAGCACAGGCTCTAGCCGCGCAGGCTTCAGTAGTTGCGGCACGCGGCTCAGTAGTTGTGGCGCGCCGGCTTAGTTGCTCTGCGGCATGTGGGCTCTTAGCGGGCTTCTCATTGCGGTGGCTTCTGTTGTTGCGGAGCACAGGCTCTAGGCGCACGGGCTTCAGTAGTTGTGGCACGTGGGCTCAGTAGTTGTGGTGCACGGGCTTGGTTGCTCTGCTGTATGTGGGATCTTCCCAGACCAGGGATCGAACCCATGTTGCCTGCATTGGCAGGCGGATTCTTAAACTGCGCCAGCAGCGAAGTCCTTGTTTATTCTATTAGGCCGTTAATGTCCGAGGTTGAGTTGATCTTGTCTGCAGCTGAACTGGGTTTGGTTTTGTTGTGCACCACAGGCTTTAAATATTTCTCTGCTGGCACCTTGTGTTTAGGGTAAGCGTTGGTTTTTCCAGAGGGTTTTCCTCAATAGCCCTGCTCCCTGCAGCTGTTGTTACTTCCCTTTGAGCCTGTGCCTTCGAGAGGATCTCTCCATGCCCTTGCCCCTCCCCCAGAAGTAGACTGCCGTTGCTTGTGATTTGGTGTACAGGGAGGTGGAGAGAGTTCTCCATTGTCTTGGTTCAGTCTCAGTCTTAAGCAGAACTGTGTCCCCGGCTCTCAGGCTCAGGCTTTCTCAGTGATCCTGCTCCTTCTCCAGGGGCATAGAGGGTTTTTTTCTTTTGCCCTTTTCCAGTCTCTGGCGGTCTTTACCTGTCTCTTAGGAGCAATAGGATTTATCACTTTTTCCCTGGCCCCTTAAGCTTTTTGTTCCTTAGAGGAGAAGTGACCAGGTAAGGCTTCTCACCATCCCTGAGGCAAAACAGCTCCCCGTGTCTAGCACGCATTGGCAAGGAAGCTTTGTCCAGTCTCCTGCCCCCAGTCTCTCTCGTGAGCACCCGTGGAGGGTGGTCTGCAAGCTGAGGCAAACTTCCCTGATGTCTGCAGCCCCCAGGGGTTCTGTGCCCTCAGGCTAGCCCACACTCTGCATCGAGCAATTTGTTGATAATTTTATCTGAATTCTTACCTGCTGTGTGAAGGAGGCCTTGTTTTCCTTCTGTTACCACTGGGAAGCCAGTACTGGTGTCTCATCTCCTCTTGGATGACCCTGTCTTTCCATAAAGTTCAGGCTAATTGGTTGCCCTGTGACCTCAGTTCTCTGATGAGTTTAAGTTACGGTTATTTAGATTCTCTACCTTTTTTTTTGTTAGGGTGGAGGGTGACACTTTCCAGCTTTCTGTATTCTAGGCCTTGAACTGGATCTTAAATGGGAAGTAGGAGTTGGCATGATGAAAAAGGGAAGGAAGGACCTTTGGGGCAGAGGAAAGTTGCTTCTGCGAGATACAGGGGCATGAAATTGCATGAGGGCATGATTAAGAAATAGCTGGGCTTAATTCAAGTTAACAGTGTAATTGTAAGCTGGAATGATGATCCAGATCATGGAAGGCCTGAATATCCACTGAAGGTTTTACACTGTATTGTGAAAGCATTAAGGAACCATAAAGCTATTGCTTCAGTGAGTATCTGCCACCAGGCCTCTTTCCTTCTGCCACACAGTGGATCAAGAGGACCCATGCTAAAGGCATGAGCCGAATTACTTCTAAAATGATTGCCATGCTCTTAAGTCTGTAATAGTACCCAACCTGCAGGGGGGAAGGTGGCTGCTGAGTATCTAATCTACCATGGATTTTGCTTCCAGTCAGAGAGCATGGGTGCTGCAGATGGCCCCGAGGACTGGGAGAAAGTCTGGGACAACTGGAGGCCGCTGACAATGGCCGGGCTCTTTGACTGCTGGGAGCCCCCGGAGGGAGGAGACTGCCTGTATTCTTACACCATCATCACAGTGGATTCCTGCAAAGGCTTGAATGACATCCACCACCGGCAAGTCACACTTCTCATGCCTGGGTCCAAAAGGATTCAGGGCAGGGTTTGTCCTCTTTGCTTTTAGATAGGAAGCTTCCGTACGCACAGATTTAGAGAGTGGGAAGCTAAGACAGTTGCTTCACAAGATACAGTCAGTTTGGCCGTAACATGACATGCATTCCTAAAAATCACCATACTATGCAAAATTGCACTATGAAAACCATAGGACTTACGGGAAATGTGGGACTAAGGGGACAACACTTAAAAATTTTGTCAGTGAAACAGTAAAAAAAAAAAAAAATAAGGATCTAGTAAAAACAGTACTGTCGTTTCATGCATTAAATGGTTAAGAAGTACATAGATATTACAATAAATATGGCACTTTACCTTAGAAAGACCTGAAACCGACTTGTGGAAGTGAGTGTCGGAAGAGTTGCAGCTTGTGTTATTGTGCAGTGGTAGAAGGAAGATTCTGCAAAATTATCGTCTTTTGCAGTCTTAAATCCTGGGGCACGTTCTTCTGCCTTTGAAACGTTGTTCCTTCGAGGCGTGCCTTTATGATAGATACGTATTTAATCAAAACTGAACATTTTGGTCCAATGTATGGCCTCCTCCAATTAACTTCAGTATCACTAGTGGAAATTCCTTAGCAGCATCTTCATCTGTGCCCATGTCTTCTCCCAACACCTGAGAGCTCTGGAAATTGCAGCAGTGTTTGAGGCCACCAAAACAGCCATTACTAGCACTAAGAGGAGCCACCTCTGTGGTGTTTTTGTGGTCTTTGTGTATAGAGAGGTCATTCTCTTTGTGAGAAAGCTTCCAGTTTTTTAGTTTTTTTTACTGTTCAGCTTTCAGTCGATACACTAAATCTTTCCATTGCTTCTATTCCTTCATACCTGGCTGGTATTGACTTTATAACACTTCTTGCAATTGTTACAGCCGTGGATGTTCCTTTTTTCCCACCCCTGTTACTGTTGTGGATCCTTTATGTCTGTTGCTCAGGAGATATCACATGTTCTCTTCTTGCTTTCAAGACGCTTTATTATTATTTCAGCCTTCTCTTCAAGACTTACAAGTTTTCTGTTTGCGTGCACTGCTTAGCGTGTTTGAGCCAGGAAGCTTAGACATGTTTCAGATGTTGAATGAATAGTTTTTTTTAATATAGAGAAAAGTTTACAAATGCGAAGTAAGAGCAGAACACAACTTTGGAGGATAATATGCAGTGAGCCAAGGTAGCCATCAGTGTTTGAGATGTGTGCATTTTGTGTACTCTTACAAGGCTCAGTTCAGTGGGGTGCAGTTTTCTGTGTTCACTTTGTGTTTCTCACAGACAAAACCGTATATAAGCAAAGGCAAAATTTGCATTATGTTCTAATAGATCAATCACATTGGAACAGATTTTCATTTTAAAAACAAGCGTTACGAGACCTCCCTGGTGGTCCGGTGGCTAAGACTCTGCGCTCCCAATGCAGGGAGCCCGGGTTCAATACCTGGTCATGGAACTAGGTCCCACATGCATGCCGCAACTAAGAGTTCGCGTGTTGCAGCGAAGATCCCGCACAAGGCAACAAGGATCCTGTGTGCTGCAACTAAGACCCAACGCAGCCAAATAAATATTTTAAAATATATTTAATAAAATAAAAAACGTTAGCAGAACTGACTATACTTGTATAACACTTTTCACAGTTTTTGCCAGATCTGAGTGTCATCAGAAGTAATTTTATGAACTTTTGCTGAAAAGAATGCAGTGCTGCACGTGCTGGATTACCTATTTTAGCCCTCTTGTCCTAAGCGTTCTGTCTGAAATGATGCTTTCATGGGCTATAATAGTTCTAGTTTTTGCTAATTCACCTTAAAATAAATTCCTATTTCATCTAATCTAAGATTTTGTACCACTATTTTATACATTGTTAAGAAAAACAAAGTGCTGCCAATTATTGCCAATTAAACTGTGATACAGTGCAGAGATGCCATTCATCATAAAATGCATCTGGATTTTTTTTTTTTTTTTTTTTTTTTTTTTTGCGGTACGCGGGCCTCTCACTGTTGTGGCCTCTCCCGTTGCGGAGCACAGGCTCCGGACGCGC
>NW_021145539.1:65480-67759 GCF_002837175.3 Physeter macrocephalus
GCATCGGCAGGCGGACTCTCAACCACTGTGCCACCAGGGAAGCCCCTGCATCTGGATTTAAAAGATCTTAAAATACCCTTTAAAAAAAAATATTTATTGATTTATTTAAATTTATTTGGTTGCCCCAGGTCTTAGTTGTGGCAGGTGGGCTCCTTAGTTGCAGCATGTGGGCTTCTTAGTTGTGGCATGCAAACTCTCAGTTGCGGCATGTGTGTGAGATCTAGTTCCCTGACCAGGGATCGAAACTGGGCCCCCTGCATTGGGAGCTTGGAGTCCCAACCACTGCACCACCAGGGAAGTCCCTTAAAATACTTTTTAAAAGTACATGTTTGGAAGAATTCCCTGGCGATCCAGTGGTTAGGACTCCGTGCTTCCACTGCTGAGGGCCCGGCTTCGATCTCTGGTCGGGGAACTAAGAATCCCATAAGCCATGCAGTGTGGCAAAAAAATAAATTAAAATAAAATAAAATGTTTGACTTGTTGAAGTAATAATAATTATTAAAATAGATGTTAACGCGTTTGTCCTCCTATCTGTACCACCCACCAATGAAGTGTGTTGCATTGGCCTAGAACATAAAATTGGGGGCTAAACAAGGGATCTTTTCCTAAGATCTGCTGGGTACCAGGAGTCATCTGAGGCAGGCTCTTTGCTTTTCTGAGGCATAGTTTCCTTTTGTTCACAATTATATAAATAGCTCTTTCTTAGATAAATCTGCCATGGGTGATAAGGCTGGAGAGTATTGTTGATAGACAAGTTTTCCAGGGTTTATTTTCCCTTTAAGTCTAGGCTGGAGTGTCGTAAAGGTCACCAGTTTGCTTGCGTGTACACTGGAGTGGATCCACTCATAGCACGGGGCGCTGTCTTTGCCATCTGACTCTGTTAAGCTGGGTCTCCTGGTGCTGAGTTTTGTGCCCTGTGGGTGGGGGGGTGGGGGGGGACACCGGGCAGCAACTGGCAGTGAGGCACAGAGGGAGGGTGAGCTGCTGCCTGGGGCAGTTGCGCTTCAGCTGACCGGGCCTTCCCCCCACCTTCCGCCCACCGGCTTCCAACCACTGTCCTCACCTCACGGCCTAGGATGCCTGCCATATTAGATGGAGAGGAGGCAGTCTCTAAGTGGCTGGACTTCGGGGAGGTCTCAGCTCAAGAAGCTCTGAAGTTAATTCGCCCCACAGAGAACATCACCTTCCATCCAGTCTCTTCCGTGGTGAACAACTCCCGAAACAACACTCCTGAGTGTCTGCTTCCTGTCGACTCGCTGGTCAAAAAGGTAGGGGCCTATGACTACGATAGTCCTTTCTGAGCTTTCTGTCTTCTGTCAGTGTGACCTATTAATTTTATGCCATGACCTTTCACAATCAGAGATTGAATGCAAACCACCCCAAATTCACCTTCCTCGTGCACGGCAAGGTGGACCAGAGCAGTGACTCTCGAAGCTGGCTGTGACTCGGGAGTCCTCAGAAGGCCTGTTTCAAAATGTAAATGCCAGCCTCTGTCTAGGCCTACTGCTTCAGTATTCAGGGCTGGGCTTGGGCTTCTGTATCTTGGTGGGTCTGATAATAACCCAAGTTTGAGGATTCCTAATCTAGAGGGTGATTGTGAGAAGGACAGAGGAGCCCTTGACCGTAACTGTATCTCTCGCCAACCAGATGTGTGATTTATGTCTGTTTTCTGCACCTCTGTTTTCCCAACTACAAGATGGAGGAATTCCAATCCTCGTTCTCCTTCAGGGGGATCTGAGAACATTCCTGCCGTGAACTTTAACTTCTTAGAATTGGCGGGGATCCAGGTGATGTATTTTGAAGGGAAGGTGAACGGGCAAGAGGCCTCAGTGAGAAGGAAGTTGTAGAGCAGAAGCTGGCCCCTGCTGATACCCGGGGTGAAGGTTTAGGAGTAGCAGCTGTTTGTAGGTGGCATAGGGACCAGAGGGACCTGAAGTAAGACGTGGGTCTGAGTGTTCCAGAGTAGGCATCTTAGGGTGCCTGAGAAGTGTGAAGGACAATGATGGCTGGAACAGCTGCCCCCTTCCCCACTTTCCTAAAAGTTTATTCAGTTTTCATACTCACTGTCAGTGTCATCTTTTTTCTCTCAGTTCTCTCAAACTCCTGCACCCCCGACACTTTTTTTTTATTACCTGTCTCTAAAAATGTGATTGTATGTATTCCTTTTGCACTAGAAACTGCCCCATTTCTGCCACGGTCTTTCCTCCAGAAGAACTCACATTCCGGAGAGGTGGCGCCGTGTGAACTCAGAAACTTCAGTCGGGGGGGGGGTTGGCGAA
>NW_021145539.1:68267-80522 GCF_002837175.3 Physeter macrocephalus
ACTCAGAAACGGCAGTCGGGGGGGGGGGTTGGCGAAGGTGTAGAGGAAGCAGAGCGAGCGTGGGGGCGGGGCGGAGGGCGGTGCCGCAGCGGGAGACTCCCGCCCTCCAGCTCACCTCCCCGCCCTGCCTGGTCTTGCTGAAGCACGCTTTTCCCCGACACTGCTTCATTGTCTGCCCGTGTTTGGGGTGCGCAGCAGCTCTCTTCTCTGGCTGGTCCCGCGCACCTCCTCTGGGAAGCCTCCCCTGAGAGCTGCTCCCTGCTCCTTGCAGCCCTGGAGCACACTCTGCTCCTCTCCTCCCACTCCTGATTAGGGGCCCCATCTGGCCCTTGGTGACATTTTCCATGCCTAGGTCAATACCTAATGCCTCTTCCCCTCTTTCTTCCCTTGGAGTCGGCCTGTTTCCAAAAGCTTGAGCTGGTGGTTTGAGCTTTTCCTTCTTTCTCCTAGGAGCTCAAGGCAAGTGGTAGTAGCCAGAAGATGTTGCAATGGCTGGCCACAAAGTCACCCAAAAAGGAAGACACCGAAACACCCCAAAAGGCAGAGTCAGATGTGCCCCAGTGGTCCAGCCAGTTCTTGAAGAAGAGCCCGTTCTCCCCCAGGAGAGGCGGCGCTGACCTCCTGAAGCGATGGCTGAAGCGGGAGGAGGAGGAGGAGCCTGTGGCCAAGCGGCCTCACACCCAGTAGCGCAGGACTTACACAGAGGCCAAGGCCGAGGTGTGCTGCGCCGAATACCATGGTGATGACAGGTTGGGGGGGTGTTGCTTGGAGGAGGTAGCACAGTGTTAACAGTTGTGGCTTCTTGGGGGAGTGGCTGTCCTGACTGTGACTGGGAACCCCCAGTGGGGTGGGTGGGCAGCCTGGGAAAAGGGAGAGGTACCACCACCAACTCATGATTGGCGTGGTGGGGGGCCTTGTGCCCACAGCTCTCTCCTGGTAGCCCGGGGACCTTCTCTCAGAGTCTGACCCTGCTGGCAGTTCTCAGCGTGACCTGGTACTGCTTAGCAGAGGCTGTTTTCTGTTTAGCCTTCGGGCTCTTTCAGTGCTTTGGAATTAAGTTCTTAAAACATTGTATTTTTTCTGAATAAAGTGTTTGATAAACTGTTTACATTTCAGAAAATGCTGCTCGTGGGAGGAACTGTGGATCTCACTGTTTTCTCCTGGCATAGTCCTAGGGAATGGTTTGTCACAATGTGGGGCACTGGGGTGTTTGTGGACAAAACTGCTTTTCTGGAAACAACAAAAAGCCTTGGTGGGGCGCTCTTTATTGAGTCTCTGTTCACTCTTAATACTTGGAAGTTGCCCGAATCTTTTAGCTTAAAACCAGCCAGAGTGCCTGCCAAACACGAGGGGTTGCAGAGGCCAAGACCCCTGCATGGGGAGCGTAGGATCTGGGTGCGAGCCCTGCCCGGATTCGCGGCCCCTGGGTGGAGCAGGGCACGGAGGGTGACACGGGTTTGGGGGCCATCTGCCCCAGCCTGGTCAGCGCCCCCGCGGTTTGTCCTGCAAGCTCGTCCCAGGCACCAGTCACTCTGTAATTAGATGTTTGGGTGGTTGTGACCGTACGCCTCCCCACCCAGATGACTGGTTCCGTGAAGGCAGGGACCGCTTTCTGCCCACGAGAACAGGAGGCCCGCAAAGGCTCCTATAATGTAGCTGCGCACAACGGCGCGCGCAGCCCTCCAGGCTTAACCGGATGCCACGCCTCGGGCGGCGAGGAGCGGGCCGCCCACGGTGGGGGCGCCGAGGCCGAGGGGCCTTCCCAGGGGTCCGGGGACAGCCTCCAGGAGGGCCGCGCCGGGCACGCCCCCTCTTTCCCCCCGCCTCCGGGCGTCCGGGAGACGGAACCCGCCAAACGCGGTCCCGGCAGCGGGATGGATGGGGCGCCTCCGCGCACAGGCTGCGGCGCGCACGCCGCCGCCGGGCCTATGCAAATCAGGGATCGCAACCTCACCAATCAGAGCGGGGCCCCGGCGCTGTGTCTGCCAATGGGGGCGAGCGGCGCCGGCGGGCGGGATCCCCGCCCCAGACCCTAGGCCTCCAAATTCTTCTTCCGGGGGCGGCGGCAGTGGCGGAGTGGCGGGTGGGGTTTGGAGGCCAACCTCGGCGGGAGGCCCTCGGGGCGCTTTCCCGGGCCCTGCAGTTTTCTCTGGGCTCTTTGGCACGGGGTTGTAGTAAGAGATCTTACAGATACAGATACCTTACCAGAACGTTGACTGTTACGACTTTTGTCGTATTTGCTTCAAGTTTAATGAGCGACAAAAGTAAAATTTCCTTTGTTTCTCCTCGCTTTTACCTACTCTTTTTCAGGGTTGTCAGTTTGGTGGAGTCTTTTACCAGGCAGAATAGACTGTCCTCAGGAGGCTGTGTCCTTTTCATTCAGGTTTTTATACTTTGACATAAATGCACATTCTTGTATCAAAACATTGTTTTGTGATATTCAGGTTTACATAAATGGTATCATGTTGGGCATTTCCTTCGGCAGTTTTTTCCCCCTCTCTGAGTCATCAGCTTTACTATGTATTGCCAAGTTGCTCTCCAAATTTTCACTAGTGTCAGGGGCATGTGATTACCATTTTCCCACCTTTTGCCAATACTTTCTCCTGCTGTTAGAGCAGCATAGCATCCTGTCCTGCCCTTTTTTTTAAAAAATTTATTCATTTTTTATTTTATTTTTATTTTTGGCTGCGTTGGGTCTCCTGTCGTGGTGTGACCTAGTAGACCAGGACCCCAACTGCTCTCAGAGCAGGAGGTACAGCTCTTGAATGAGGCTGTCTGGCCTCTCAGCTGGGCTCCCAGCTGGCAGGCCCTCCTCACCCCACCCTACCTGCACGATGACCAGGCTTGGCTCCAGGCCTTAGGGGACCCTTTCCTGCTCTGCAGCCTTAGAGCAGGCAGAGGGTCCCCTAGACTCCAGATTCTAGTAGACGGGTGTCTCCCCCGCTGCTGTCTGCGGTCCCTCTGGGTCCATCTCTTCCTGCAAAGCTTGTGTACCTGAAGCACAGTCCTGCTTTGTATAGAAGCAAGCAAAACAGACGCAGGCAAGGGAGGGGCTTGGCCCACAGCGCACAGCTTGGCATAGGTAAGTTGAGGGCAAATCTGAGGGGCTCCTGGCCTCAGTTTGGAGAGTTTGGACAAGACCCTGCTTGCTGCCAGGAGAGCCCAGAGGGTAGGTCGGTGGTGGGAACCAGAGAGGGTAATGCGTGGCCTCAGACTCTCTCCCTCTTCTCAACCAGAATGAGGAGCACTCCGGATGGGATGTGTGGAACCTCATTCCTCGGGGAAAGGAGCTTTGGCTCGGGCTGTATGGAAGGGTCCCTAGTACATAAAAAACTGACCAAGTCCTTGGCCCTCTCTGAGACTTGGTTTGCCCGTCTCTGAATCAGGAGAGTGGGTGCTCACAGTTGAACTCCCAGGATCCCACAGCCACAGGCGCGGGTTGTTGGAGACCGAGAACCTACCTTTTGTCATGGTGTCCCTCATGTGGTGATGGGTGAGGGTCCCCTTGCGTCCCAGGGCTCCAGGGAAGAGAGGCATGCTGCAGGCTCCGCAGGCAACACTCCCAGTGGGCAGCGGAAGCTAAAGGACTGTTTGGAGGAGCTGGGGCTTCAGTGAAAGGGGGAGGATAATCACACTGAGTAACACAAAAAGTTTTATAGGGCAGCCAGGCTGGGGCAGGGCCCCAGTGCCACACTTTTTGCCCCTGATGGAGGCAGCCAGAAAAAAGCCAGCACCTGGGAGAGGCAAGAGGAGGTGAGTGAGAATAGGGAAGCACGTATGTGCAGGGTGCACTGTGCAAGGCTCTGGGGTCCTAGGAACAGCCCTGTGGGAGGAGGTGGTCACCCTGGTGCAGGCCCTCAGCACGGGCAGCCTGGTCTCTGCTGTCACCACTGTGTGGCGTCCTTTGGCTCTGGCTCCATCAGGACACCACCATTTGAAGCTTCTTGTCTCGTGAAGCAGCCAGAACAGCCCACATAGAAGATCAAGTTGAGTGATCGCGAAGGTGGACCGAAGGCCACCCTGAGTCACACAGGATTTTGCTTGGGCCATACAGTATTTATTTATTTTTAGTTGTGGTAAAACACACAGGACGTAAGATTTACCATCGCAACCATTTTTAAGTGTAGAGTTCAGTGGTATTAAATACAGTACATTCACATTATTTTGCAACCATCACCACCATCCATCCCCAGAACTCTTTTCATTTTGCAAAACTGAAATTCTGACCCCATTAAACACTAACTATCCATCCCCCGCCAGCCCCTGGCACCCACCATCCTCCTTTCTGTCTCTGTGAAGTTGGCTCCTCTAGGGACCTCATATAAATGGGATCATACACTACTTGTCCCTTTGTGACTGGCTTATTTCGCCGAGCACGCTGTCTTCCAGGTTCATCCGTGTTGTCTCAAGTGTCAGAACTTCCTTTTAAGCCTGAATAATATTCCACTGTGTGTAGAGACCACACTTTGTTCATCCATCATCCATTGATGGACACCTGGGTTGCTTCCACCTTTTGGCTGTTGTGAATAGCGTTGCTATGAACATGGGTGTGTGAATCTCTCTGAGTCACTGTTTTCAGTGCTTTTGGGTGTGTCCCCAGAAGTAAAATTGCTGGATCAATTCTACATTTGACTGAGGAACCTCCATACCGTTTTCCAGCAGCTGCAACATCTTACATTCCCACCAGCAGGGCACAAAGTTCCAATTTCTCCACATCCTCACCAACACTTTTTTTTTTTTTTTTTTAAATGGTAGCCATCCTAATGGGTGTGAGGTGGAGTATTTCTTTTTTTAAGCCCACATTTTAAAAGTGGGAGGTTTCACAAAAAGAAGTTCATAGTTTCCACATAAAAAATTCTCAGGAGGGACTTCCCTGGTGGCGCAGTGGTTAAGAATCTACCCGACAGTGCCGGGGACACGGGTTCAAGCCCTGGTCCAGGAAGATCCCACACGCCGCAGAGCAACTAAGCCCGTGCGCCACAACTACTGAGCCTGTGCTCTAGAGCCCTCGAGCCACAACTGCTGAGCCTGCATGCCACAACTACTGAAGCCCGTGCTCTGCAGCAAGAGAAGCCACCACAATGAGAAGCCCGTGCACCGCGACAAAGAGTGGCCCTGCTCGCCGCAACTAGAGAAAGCCCACGCGCAGCAACGAAGACCCAACGCAGCCAAAAGAAATAAAATAAATAATTCTTTTAAAAAATTCTCAGGAGGTGGCTCTGACGACTGAGCCCCCTGTGGGACCACTGCCAGCCGGGGCACCCTCCTGCCAGGCCTCCCTGGATGGCCCACGCCCCTCCACGCCTCGGGAGGGGAAATCAGAAACTTTCTGGAGGTACTCCTAATAGGTCTGAGAAGGTGGGAAGCTCTGTCCACATTCTGCTGCATTGCTGCCTGGAGACCAGCAGCAGGACTGGGTGGTCACTGCCCCTCTTCAGGGGGGTCTGTGTCCTCCAGTTGGGCAGGCTGTCCTGCCCGGCCTGGGGCCTGTGCACCTCTGTGTCTGAGACCCTGGTGCAGTTCCCACGCACCCATTCTGTAGTGGGGAACCATGATGGCTTCATACCGTGTCAGTTTGGCTTCACTGTACTACCTCTCCCAGAGCGCCCTTGCTTCTAGGTTTCCCGGTAGGGTGGGCCACAGGCAGATGCTTGCCAGATTTGGAAGAAAGCAACCATTTTGGTTGGTGAGCTGCTGATTTACCTCCTTGTTGGGAAGTGGTACCTGGGCCTGCAATTGCTCTACTTCCCCTGGACTCTCCTTCAGTTTTTCTGACTACTGGGCCAGGTGTGGACATGTTGAGCTCTGGATGAAAGGTCTCCGCTTCTGCAGGATACCCTCATCGTCGAGGTCAGAGGCAACATGGACATGGGTTTCAGTCCTGTGCTCAGTGCCAGGCCCTGTCCTGGCAGAGAACAGCTTTAGCTGGGTTGGTCCCCAGCAGTTGATGGGTGGATACCCCATCCTTTGGGTCGCTCAGGCTGCTCGACCTGGAAAGGGGCCTTTGCAGTGTGTGCAGAGCTGTCCGGCCCAGGGAGAAGTAGGACCCAGGAGCACAGAGGGTAGACCTGAGATCCTGAGGAGATTCACAGGGCGGCAGGGTCCCAGCCCTGTGAGAGGAAGGAGGCGGCTTCACAGGAGGAGAGAGCGCTACCCCAAGGGTGTGAGAGACCGAAACCCGAGACCCTGGCCAGGGGTGGTGTGTTCAGACCGCCCTGGTCAGCAGGTGGGTGAGCAAGAGAAATCTTTTTTGGCTCTGTTTATAGGTGAGGGAACTGAGGCTTGGAGAAAACAGTCTTGCCCCAGAGAAAAAACCATGGTGGACCCAGGCTCAGAACCCTGACCTCATCCTCTGCGGGCCCCCCACCCAAGTCCCCTCCATCAGTGGGTGCGGGCCTGGGCTGTTGCTGTGCCCTATCTTACAGACAAGAGAACCACCTAGTCCTTTGTCTCCTTTGCTGCACAGTGGATACCTCCTCCAGGGCCTCACAGTGTCACGTGCCTTCAGTGTTCACCTGGAATTGAGGCCCCCATGAAGCCACATCCAAGAGACACAGTAAGTAAATGGGCTCCTCCGCTCTGTGCAGGAGCTGAGTGTGGTGTCAGGGCAGAGAATACACCTTCAGCACCAGTAAGGTGAGTGCTGGAACACCTCCCTCGCTGGGCTGTCTTGAGGGTGAGGTCTCTCGCCTTTCTCAGAGTGCCTGGCACACGCCGAGTGTTCATTCAACTTCAGGATGTGGGACCCACCTACAGAGATGCAGCTCGGCCGAAGGGCCTGAGTGAGCAAGCTGGGAAGGTGGGGGACCTGCGGGTGGAGGGGGCCCTAGGAGAGTGGTTTTGAGGAAGAGCAATTTGAATAGATGACAAGGTCCAGGATACGGGCATGGGAGGATAAAAGTGAGTTAAAGGAAGGAGAGACCAGATTGCAAGTGACAGAAACCCAATTTCAACTAGCTGATGTGAAAAGCAAGTATCAGCTCACACAATAGCCAGGTCTGTGTAGCTTCAGGCATGGCTGGATGCAGACGCTGCATTAATGTCCTTAGTTCTTGGCTCCATCTTTATGTCTTGGCTCTTTTTTCAGGTGGGTTTTCCCTGTGTGTTGACAAAGAGGGCCACCGGCAGCTCTGGCCCCCGTGTCTCTACCCTTGGTGATCCTGGGCGAGAGAGCACCTCCTTCTCACTCGTTCCAGGAAGTCTTCAGGATTGACTCAGTGAACTCACTGGGGTCAAGAACCAGTTTCTCCAATCACTGTGGCCAAGGAACAGACTAAACACTCAACAGCCAGGTCTTTGGTCGCATGACCATCCCTGGGACTGGAAGGGTCAGACCCCCCAGAGCCATGTGGCCTGAGAGTAGGGGGGCAGTTTGTCCCCAGAAGAAAATTAAAGTGCTTTTTATTATCAGAAGAATGAGAGTTGCTACCTGGAGAAGATAGGCCTTGGCGTGGACAACAAGCCAGAGGCTAAGTCTTCAAAGAATGGAGGGGGGCGGTGGCGACAAGAGAAGGGTGCGGGCAGCAGCATCAGAGCGAGAGGCTGCTGGAGGAGCCAGGTGGTGTGAGCGGTGAAGGGCGGATTTCAGTGGGAAATCTGGAAGCACAGTGCGGAATAAGGCCCACGTGAAGGGCACTTCGGGGCCTTGCAGCTCACGGGATGTCTTCAAAGGATAGAGAGTCAGTAGGGGTGGAGCTTTGGTCAGGGAGGACTCTGGGAAGGGGAGGTGGCTCAGCGTGAACGGTTGGGCAGGAAGGAGCAGTGTCCACGTGCCCAGGTCCCTGCAGCCCTCCCCAACCCTCTCTGAACCTCAGGGCCACCTAGGAGAGGGTCAGAAACCCAAGCCCCAGGCCCCAGCCTCAGATGCTGACTTGGACAACTGGGGTGAGCCCAGGTGGCGTCTGGGCTTGGGTTTCTGGTTTAGGGAAAGAGGGTGTGGAATGGGAGGGCTCCCGTTTAGCTGGCCAGGAGCACCATCCCCCAGAGCCCTGGGGGGGCTGCGGCCTCTCACTGCTGCTAGCTGCTGGTGGCCTACTGGTTGGCTCTGCAGGCAGCTTGGGACCGGCCGAGGCTGGCACGGTGGCCCTGCAGCAGGGCACTGGGCACACTGGCCCAAAATCAAAACTGCCAAGTAGATGAAGCTGTTACTGATCAGTAAGTGGCCAGGACGTGGGCTGGCGAGGTGGGTGGAGTTCCCAAGAATTGAAAACAGCCTTTGCCCTAATGCCAGCCAGATCAGGGCCCCATCTGGCTCTCAAGTGTCTCTCTCCAAGCTTCTGCCTTGAGGGCAGTGACGTGGTACCGCTGTGACTTCTGTCTCCCCACTGCTCCCACACTGACTGGAAGCTTGGGCAGGGCAGGCACCTGTGCTAGTTTGGCCCGCTGCTGTGTCCCCTGGGCGCAGGGCAGGGCAGTGACACACTGGCAGCTGGCCCTGCAGTTCCCTGCGGCAGGAAGCCGTGGGGAGAGCCTGCAGCAGGGTGGAGAGAGACTTGAAGTGGGACTGGCTGGCCACTTGCCCAATGTGGGAAGGGTTTGCCCTGTTACGCAGCCTGTGTGCCAGAGGAGGGTAGTAGTGGCTGCCAGGCCATGATCAGGGTGACTTGCTGCCCAGGGGCTCTTCTCCAGCGGAGATCCCCTAAAGCTCTCACCTACTTGCTCGGCCTGGTCTGTGCATATGCACTATCCTAGAATGTTGTCTGGCTTTCCACTGCTCCAGGGCTCTCCCTGTTTTGCAGGGTTGTCCCTTCATAGGAGCATCTGTCAGAATAGGCCTCAAGTCTAGTGCCCAACTAGAGGCACAACTATTCCATATGCTGGACACAAAGGGTGGGAGGGTGTCCCAGGGCTGAGGATCACTCCTGCCAATTTGTCTGTAACCCTCTGGGTCCCGTGTGCACTCCAGGTTAGTTTACAAGCTCCGGGAGGGTCAGTGCCTTGCTCAGACCACACCTCAGTTAATGGTGAGTGAACCAGAACCCGGCTCCACTGTCCCTGTCATAGCAACACGAAGCCTCACTGAATTCGGAGTCGGTAAGCTCTGTGAAGGCCGCGGGTGCGGTGACCTTGTGAGACCTGAGGGTCTCTAACCCGCAGACCCCGCAACGCCCCCGCTCCCCCACCCCCCAGGCGGTGGACCCAACTGCCCATCTACCAAGGTGAACTCCGCACCTCCTTCGGGACCCAACCGGCCCCCGCTCGTGCCGGGCTCCGGGCCTGCACCTCTAACAGATCCGGGGTGCTGGGGACCCGCCCCGCCCAAGCCTCGATGCGGCCGCACCCAACCCTACTCCACTCGGAAGAAAACGAGAGCAGTTCAAAGGGTTAAACAATTTATTGTACCCAATTTATTGTGCCCCAAAAAAGGTGACGAGAAAAAGGAGCGCCGCGCGGCCCCGCGCCCCGCGCGATTGCTCGGCGCGCGCCCGGAGACAGGGAGGGCGGGGGCGGTAAAGGCTGCGCGGCCGTCGCGTCCTCGCGCGCAGGCGCGGCGCGGCCTTCGGTGCCCGGTAACCAAGGCGACACCCGTTGCCAAGGGCGAGAGCCAATAGGGTCATCGCCAGGGCCGTTTCAAAAATCTAAAGCAAACAAAAAAACGCTCCCACGCGGGGGATGGGCAGGCCGGCGCGGGCTCGGGTCCCCTGAAGTAGGAGCGCGCACGGCGGCCCAGGCCGGTCCCCCGCGCAAAACCTACGTGCACTCGGGGTGGAAAAGCGGGCGCCGGGGCCCTGCGTTCACTTGCGGCCCTTGGGCACTTTGGGCACGCTGGGCTTGGCCGCCTTCTTCACCTTCTTGCCGCCCGCGGCTGCCGCCTTCTTGGCCTTGCTGCCTTTGTCCTTCTTGGAGGCGGCACCCTTCTTGTGCGAGCGCTTCTCGGGCTGCGGGCCCTTGGCGGGCTTCTTGTCCGCGCGCCGGGCAGCGGCCGCGCTCGGGGCCGCCTTCTTGGCCTTGTGCGCAGCAGGCGCCGGGGCGGAGGCGGGCGCCGGGGCTCCGCGCCGCTCCCCGCCGCCCTCCAGCTTCTTGCGGTTGAGCTTGAACGAGCCGTTGGCGCCGGTGCCCTTCACCTGCAGCAGCGTATCGTTCTGCACCAGCGCCTTGATGGAGTACTTGAGGTAGGTGCGCCCGTTTTGCTGGTCGAACCATGCCACCTTCTTGGCCTCCGCGTAGATCTTGGCCAGCGACGAGCCGTTGCGCTCGCCCAGTCGGCGGATGGTCTCCACCACCAGCTGGCTGTATTTTCCTGGCTGGTTCTTCTTCTTGCTATTCTTCCTTTTCTTGGATGGGGACAGCGAGGCCGAGCCGCCGGCCTTGGCCGCCTTCTTGGCCGCCCCCTCGGCGGTCGTCAGCGGCAGGGCCTCCTCCAGCTCCACAGACATGGTGGCGAGCGGGTTGGTGGCGGGCGGGGCGCGGAAGCCCGGGGGCCGCGCCGGGAAGAGAAAGGCGAGGGGCCGCGGGGGCGCCGGGGGGCTGGGGGCGCGCGGCGGCTCCAGGCGGGAGCGGCCGCGGCCGTGCCTGGGGCCGGGCGGCAGGGCTGGGGTGGGGGCCGGGCCGGCCGGAGCGGGGGTCCCGAGCCGGGGCCGGCGCGGGGGTGGTTGGAGCGCAGGAGTCCGGCGCGAGGCAGCCGGAGCGGGGACCGTCTCGGAGCGGGTTTAGTCGGCCTCGCGAGCGTCGCTGCCGCCACCGCCGCCTCCGCCAGAGCTCGCTGGGCGTGCGCGCTGGGCTCTGGCGAGGAGGGCGCCCCGCTCCGCTTTTATGGCTCTACGGCGGACCACGTTGAGAACAACAACAGCCTGGTCCGGGGCCAGCGCCAACTTGTGCTTCTTGGAGCCCCTTCCCCGGCCGCTGGCTTCCCAGACCGCGCCTCCCCGGCGCCGCCGCGCCCGCCGCCGTGCGCCCCGGACAGGGCCCGAGCCTGCGGCGCGGCGGAGAGGCGGCCCGCGCCCAGGGAGGGCTCGGCAGAGGGGAACGGAGGGGCGCACCCTAGGCTGCGGGAGCGCGAGAGGAGGGGGGCACCCCGTTTAGGGCCGAATAGCGCGGGCCCCCGGGGAGGCCCCGCGGCCCGGAGCTCGGCGGCCGTCAGCCAAGAGTGGTCCACGGGCCCCCAAGCCCAGACCGCGTCCGGGGGGGCCCGGGCCTGCTCGCTGGACGCGCTTTAATTTGTCCGAACTAACACAGGGCACGCCCTCACGCGGTCGGCTGGGGCAGTGTGGAGGGAGCCGGGACGTCTTCGAGGGGGGTCTCCGCCAGAGTGCAAGGGGAGCGCGGATGCTGGCGCCCTCTCTTGCGCGCCCGGTGTCTCCTTAGGCCTCGGGGGCCTGGGCAGGACGCGGGAGGCGGCGGAGAGGACCGCAGGTGCTTCTCTGGGGACATTTCCTAGTCGACGCCCCCCACCGCCCCCGCCGCAGATGCTACAAGTGCCCCCATTTTATGGTGGGTGAGCAGCCTCCACCATTCCCCCCAAAGCCAAATGGCGACTCCGGCGGGAAAGAGGGGAAGGCCGCGGACCCCGGACGGTTTCCCGGAGAGGATGGGGGAGGGGAGTTGCTCCTCGTTCCGGGCCACACCCCTCCCCCTCCCGTGTGGGGAGCGCAGTTGAGAGCGGGGGCTCCCTCTCCGGGTACCACGCGGAGGCTTGTGCAAATCTGGTAGCCCTGCCGCTGGGTCCAGTATTGGGGGTGTGAAGGAGGCTCTGGACCATCTTTCTCGAAGCCAAAGGAGCCCCCACTTGGGGAGCTGAGGCCACGGGGAGACGCTCCGGGAGGAGGGCGGATCCCTTTGGGGTGAGTGATTTAGGCCCGGATCCTGCGGCCGCGACCACGGCAGGATAAACAGTTCCCTGAGGCCAGAGCATGGAGGAGAGGGGGTGGGCCGCGGGGGGCGGGGTGGACTGGAGCTCCAGGGGTGAGGAGAGCTGCAGGCCGTGAAAGCCAAAAAAGCGGGGCACGTTTCGGGCCTTCTGACCCAGCAGGCCCCCTGAACGGTCTGTGCTTCCCCCTGTCACAGCGCTTGTACGGCCCCCATTTGCTTTCCGACAAGCTGGGGAATAAGCCCCAGGGGAGAAGGAAATTGAGGCTGGTGGGGTGTTTGCGGGGGTCAGGGGCTTGAGCCACAAAAGGGGTCAGAGTACAGCCCGTAGGAGAGGGAAGATGGATCTCAGCCCGGGCTCCTGCAGAGAAGGCCAAGCCCCTCTCCCAGGGAGGAGGGCCGCTTAGCGAGCCCAGCCCTGGTGACGAAAGACCGTCCGAAGTTCCTAAC
>NW_021145539.1:80637-81208 GCF_002837175.3 Physeter macrocephalus
CGGGGGCGGGGGACGGACGGGACACACGGTTCTGTGAGAGCTGAGACCTGGGAGGAGTGGGGAGCAGTGGCATGGAGCTTGCAGATACTGCATGGCTTGAGCAAAGACCTCGGGTTCCGAAGACGCAGGGTGAGAAGCAGCGAGGTGTAGACCCCGTGCCCCCCGGGTGTCTGCCTGCGAGCAGAAGCCCTGGGAGTGAGCAGAGGGTGGGTGTGCTGGGGGTGGGCGTGGCAGCCCTCCCGGGAGGACCAGGGCGCGTTGAGGTGCAGTGTGGGAGCAGGGGCGCCCACGAGAGAGCTGGCCCAAAGGCACCCGGGAGACTGGCAAGAGGGGCTCCAGCTTGGGTCTCTGAAAGGTCAAAGGGAGAGCAGAGGGTGATACCCCCGAAGGACCCCCGACTGAAAGCTGCCCAGCCGTCGCCGTGGAGGGGGGCAGGTCGCTGGCAATGTGAATCTAGAGCTGGTTGCAGCAGCAGGCGGGGGGAGGGCTGTCTCCCCGGGTCATCAGGGGGGAAGGAAGGATGTGGGGCTGGCCGGGGTGGGAGGCTGCCCATTGGAGACAGAGGAAGAAC
>NW_021145540.1:0-1069 GCF_002837175.3 Physeter macrocephalus
GACGGTGGCCGTAAGTGCAGTCTCTGTGGATCTGTTTCCGTCGGTAGTTTTCACGGACGTTACTTTATCTTTGACAAGATACAGGTCATTGCATTTGGAAAAGTATTTGGAGGAATAATTTTCCCCACAGATGAGATGCCCTTTTCCAGATTTTATTTACATTTACCTCTGCGGGGCATCGGGTGCGTGGGTGGGACTCCCTTTAGTCAAGGCCAGGGCTTACGGTCCTCCTGAGGTACACGGGACCGGACCTGAGGCTGCGCTATTGCACCCACCGTGTCCCCATCCTGAGGGCGCCCCTGGGGAGCTCCTGGGGGGTCACCTACTGGCTTCCTCACCTTATTCCAGACGTGGGATTTTGATTTCTGCCTTCTAAGTGAGGCTGTCAAATGACAGTTACGTGTGTCCAGCCGTCATGGACGGGGCTTCCTTATTCCCTCCGCTTCAGGCTGCTGTTCCTTGTGGAATTCCTCGTCTGCCTGTGTGTGTGTGCGTGCATGTGTGTGCATGTGTGTGCTTGGCAGGGGTCTCCAGAGAAGCAGAACTGACAGGATGTAACACAAAATCAATGTAAAAACCGAGCTAGAGAGAGACTGAAACTGGCTTGCACAACTGCGGGGCTGGCTTGTCCAACATCTGGAGGGCAGGAGGCAGGCTGGAGACGGGGGGGGGAGCTGTAGCTCGAGCCTGAAGGGCGTCTGCTGGCGGACCCCCTGTTTATGGGGACCTTGGTCTTTTTCTATCAAGGCCTTCAACTGATTGGACGAGGCCCACCCACTCACATTACGGAGGATAATCGGCTTCACTTAGAGTTCACTGATTTAAATGTTAATCCAAAAAATGCCTTCACAGGAACAGCTACGTGGGTGTTCGACCAGACATCTGGGTGCCACGGCCTAGCCAAGTTAACACATCAAATTGAATGTCCCAGTGTGTACACACAGACGCACACACACACACACACACACACCCTCAGATTTTTTTTTTAACATCTTTATTGGAGTATAACTGTTTTATAATAGTGTGTTAGTTTCTCCTTTATAACAAAGTGAATCAGTTATACATATAC
>NW_021145540.1:1672-10119 GCF_002837175.3 Physeter macrocephalus
TTTTTTTTTTCTTAGATTCCATACATATGTGTTAGCATACGGTATTTGTTTTTCTGCTTCTGACTTACTTCACACACCCTCAGATTTTTAAAGACTTACTTTCAGTATAAGAGTTACTACAAAGAACTAACCTGCCGTTACTCAGCTTGGAGCTTTTACACTGATGTGTTTTTGACACAACTGCTGTGACCAGTTGGAACCAAGTTAGGATTAATGTAACTTTTTTTCAAAATTGCCAAAGATTATTGGTAATATAATTACTTAAAGTTGCTTATGGTGTTTTTCCTCTGTCTTATAAAACGCTTTTGAATTTCTTCTTAAAGGAATTGGTATGAATACATTTTTTTGACGGTTCTGCCAGTTTGGTGCGCCCTCTAGTGGCCATATGTTGAAAAGTCACTTGGTCAAGATTTCCAAAGCCTGGAAGGTTCGCAGCTTCAGCAGAGGCTAAAACGGCACTTCTGAATGTGGTCCCGAGTGGCCTGGAAGTTTCTGATGCCCTCTTACAGAGTCTGGGTGTCAAGAATCATTTTCATAATACTGATGAGGTCAGTGGCTATATCAACAGTGTGAGTTTTTGCTACCGTACGATGGGATTTGGAAGATTCTGTGTAAATTCAGTGAAGTCTTATTTTCCAGTGGCCAACACAGGATGTCACAAATCGTGCATGGGTAGAAGGTGCATCCAAGCTGCAAGAGAGGCCAAAGGATGTAACGTAACAGGCATGTGAAGGGCATTGCTATGGTTTCGGATTCCACATTGCAACTAATCTGTAAGAAATTACCAGATGGTGTCTGCAGTAAAAGAAAACACTGTTCACTTCTGAAAAGGCTATTAAGATCCGCGCAGTCTTAAACTGTCTGTCAACGTGAGACTGGATCTTTCCCACACATTTCAGCCAAGAATTGGGCTGCAACAAATTGAATGCAGAAACACACCCCCAGCTGTCTTTTCTTAAACCAAACGTTAGAGAGATTTGTAAAAACATAAAAGAGAACCACTCTACCTATTTTTTTGTTTTCAAAAATATAGTTATTTTTCATAAATATGTTATTTGTGTTAACGTAAAATGGGTCAGGTTTTGTTACCTTAAAGTGAATTAAAATTTCTAGTGTGGTACATGTGGGTAGATATATAACCCACATAAGTAAAAGCTATTTGGGATATCTTTAAGGGCACACAGGGGTCCAAAAAGTTTGACTAAAATGTTCAAGAAACTTTGGGCTAAAGGACTACTTGATAATCTGCAGATAATTTATAATAAAATGTAATGTTGAATAACAAAACTAGAATGGGGTAATAAATAATAATAATCAATGTTTATATCTTGTTAATTTTTGATACTTTAACATCATTTCATTTGTACGTCAAAAAAGTCAACAGTTGACACTTGTATCTTTACTTTTCACAGCATTAAAGCAGATTCCACTCCTGACTTGACCACATCTCTTAGGTCAGTTCATTTAATTTTCTTTCCAACAATCAAATAAGGAGTATTTATCGCGTGTCTATTCTATGCCAGCCCCAGGAATAGTTGTTTAAAATAAAAAGAAAATGAGACACAGTTTCTGCCTCTCCTGGGGAAGCATAATAATAGCCTTATTTACGTGCATTATTGAAAATAATTTGCTCAAATTTCTAAAATCAGTGCCAAATTCAACTCAGGAAGGTCATCTTTTAATTTATGAATAATGGAGTACTTTTAGGCCCTAGGCCTACTGCAGGCCCTAGGTCTGCAGTTTTATACCTAATTGGCTGCAATTAGAATTTTATGTAAATAACGGTTCCATGAACTTAGGATATTTTACCACTGCGGGGGGGTCATCTGTACATTTTTTCCTCAGAGTCTTCTCCAAGTAAAATAGTCTGTGATGAGAAAAGGAATCTTTTGAAGAAGAAGGACAATGTAAAGCTCAAGTCAAGTGAGATGATTCTGTGAAAGCTCCTCATGAGCATAAAAAAAAATAAAGTGCAGAGCTCATGGGAAAAATAGCAAAACTCTGTGAACTCAGCTTTTAATCAGACCAGAAGGAAAAATACTAGTCTTTTGGAGAAAACACGTCATCCTCACAGAGAGAGCGCCTCTCAAGTGTTCCACTTTTTCTGAAGTACATCTGGGCCCCCAAACGGTTCTGGTTCCCCAAGATGTGAGGTAACAACTTCCGCATTCGTGGGGCTGAGCTGATGCTGGTTGTAGTGAGGGTGTGGTAGTCAGGGTCCTCCAGAGAGACAGCCAACAGGACAGACGGATGGACAGATGGGCACGAGGGGAGGTTTATTATAGGAAGCGGCCGCGGGGGGCTACAGAGGCCAAGAAGCCCCCCCCATCGGCCGTCTGCAAGCTGGGGACCAGGACAGCCTGTGGTGGGACTTGGTCCAAGTGCAATTTCCGAGAACCGGGGGCCCCGACGTCTGAGGGCAGGAGATGGACGTCCCAGCTCAAGAAGAGAGAGCGCGTTGTCCCTTCCTCCACCCGTGTGTTCTATTCAGGACCTCAAAGGACTGGATGAAGCCGCCCACCCTGCGGAGGGTGGCCTTACTCGGTTACTACCTCAAATGCTGATCTCTTCCAGACACACCCACCCAGACGCCCCCAGAAGTACCGCTCCCCCAGCTCTCCCAGCATCCCTCAGCTCCGTCCGGGTGACACCTGAAATCGGACACCCCAGGTGACAGTAGGCACGTGCCTGTTGTCTCAGAGTGTTTTGTATGGTCCTTGCTCTCACCCTTCAGGTGGTTTCAGCCTGGGTGATAAGTCGTAAGGTCCCTCATTATAACAGAATCATGGACACATGGCTGTGAATGGGAGCATCTGGGATTTTCCAGGAAGCCTGAGGAAACACAAACATATTCTTGCTTTCAAGTAAACACAGAATTGAACCTCCTAGGGAAAATCATTGTGGTTTTCCAGGCCTTGTCTTGTTCAAACGCCTAGTTATTGTCAGAGCAGGTCTCTGGGCCCAAATGTCGCCCTGGCTCTCACCCCTGACTGTGTCTGCTGTCAGGGACAGGGAGGGGAGAACGAAGCTGCACTGGATTCTAGAGCCTCTTCCTGACCTCCACGTGCTTAGGAAGAACTAGACCTTAAAATGCAAATCAAAACCACCATGAGAGATAACCTCACATCTGTCAGAATGGCCAGCGTCAAAAAGAACACAAATAACACATGTTGGCGAGGATGTGGACAAAAGGGAACCCTCGTACGCTGTTGGTGGCAATGTAAATTGGTGCAGACACTATGGAGAACGATATGGAGTTTCCTTTAAATACTTAAAATAGAACTACCATATAATCCAGCAATCTCACTCCTGGGTATACATCCAAAAAAAAAAAGAAAATACTAATTAGAAAAGATGTTTATAGCAGCATTATTTACAATTGCCATGATATGGAAGCAACCTAAGTGTCCGTCGTCAGATGAATGGATAAAGAAGATGTGGTACATATATATACAATGGAATATTACGCAGCCATATAAACAAATGACATTTTGTCATTTGCAGCAACATGGATGGACTAGGAGGGCATTATGCTCAGTGAAATAAGTCAGATAGAGAAAGACAAATACTGCATGATGTCAGTTATATGTGGAATCTAAAAATAAAACAAACTAGTGAATATAACAAAAAAGAAACAGACTCACAGATATACAGAACAAACTAGTGGTTACCAGTGGGGAGAGGGAAGGGGGGGAGGGGCAGTATAGGGAGAGGGGAGTAAGAGGCACAGACTATTAGGTATAAAATAAACTGCAAGGATAGACTGTACAGCACAGGGAATACAGCATATATTTTATAATAACTATAAATGGAGTGTAACCTTTAAAAATTGTGAATCACTATATTGTACACCTGTAACACGTCACATTGTACATCAACTATACTTCAATTAAAAAAAACAGAATTGGACCTCAGAGCCCACGTTTGGATGCGTCCTGTGGGCCTGGCCCCTCAGCAGACTTGACCTGTGTGTGGATCACCCCATAACTCACCCTGGCTGTGGCCTCGCTGAGTGGGTCGTGGCCCAAGTCACTTGCTGAACTGGTCGTGGCCGTCACCTTGACCTTGACCTGGCCTCACACAACCACTGTGGCAACCAACTTCTCCCTGGAGGCTAAATCGTGAGGGCCTGAAAATAAAGATATCTGAATTTTAGTTCAAACCCATGCAAGGCATGTGACCCTGCCAACTTTTTTTAACCTTTTTGGGCCTCAGTTTCCGAGTTTACAGGGTGAAGTGAGGGCCGGATGGGATGTTCTGTCTGGTTCTGAGCGTCCTCCGTGGGCTGGCCTTGGGCCTGTCTCTGTCCTCACCGCGTGCACCCCCCTGGAGCCCAGGGGCACGCGGTCTGTCTCCTGCTGTGCACAGGACAGGTGGTCCCTGCCAGCTGAACACACCCCTGCACTTTCCACCCGCCTTTGTTTTATGACAGCCTCTATTTTACAAGCACCTGGCTTGTTGTGTTGTTGGTGATCTTTAAGCCATTAAGCACTTTCAGAATCCTCTTGGCAGGACCATCCTGTGCTCTGGTTCCCGTTTCCTGGACCCTATTCTGGGCCAGGCCGCTGGCGACGTGCTGGAGTGGGTAAGGCTCTCTTCTCCTGGCGTGATCGTTCAGGACTGAAATCATAGCATATCCGGGCTTAGGCAAGGATCATCTAATCTAAGTCTCACTTTCCCAGTGGGGAAGCCAAGGTCTGGGAGGGTGGAGAGAGTCTGCCCAAGGCACACAGCTACAGCAACAGATTAACAAACAGGAAAACCAGGCCCGGAGCCAGTGCCCTTGACAACAGCTCAGGGCCCTCTGGCCACGTCTTACCTCCTCTGGCCTTGCTATGATTATTTAATGACAGGGTAGAGATAAACTTCCCATTAATTGAGGGCCATAGCTGTAAACAGGAACCCGTAAATAGCATCTACAGGATAAAGGCCATGCTTTCACATTTAGTAAAAATGTGTTGTTGAGCTTGTACGATGGGCCAGGCACGATCTGGTCAAAGAGAGAGTGCAGATCCAAACCAACTCCTGTCTCTGCACTAGTCCTTGGGCGTTGGGGACAGTTGGTTTAGAAGAAAGGCATACAGGGTACAGTTCTAACAGTCAGGTGGCAGTTCTCATAGTTTTAAAACACAGCCATGAATATTGCATTAAGGATCGCGTTGTAATCTTGAATGTTACCAAGATGTAGAAATCTGTGGTTGCCTTGACAACTCTAAGCCACTTCAATGTCGGCCTTTCCTCGCCCACATGGGTTTTCATAGCCTCTTTGGGTTTCTCCTCTGCTAAGACAATTTTTATCCTCTATCTGGTCCAGATGAACCTCACGAATTGGGAAACATCTGACCCCGGGGGAGCTGGGCTGTGCGTCACCCATGGCCCTGGGGGCTCCCGGCACCCCCATCTCGGTGAGGAGTGCGATGGAGGTCACACCGCGATGGAGGTCACACCGCACGGAATGCACACATGATACCTGCAAGGTACAAGGCCGAGAGCTGGTGCCAGGTTTCCTAGGATTAGTTTCGATTTACAAAAGATGGAAAAACTCCGGGCTCCATTACAGAGGCGCTGAGAAATGCTCCAGGCCACGCGGTTGCTTTGATGTTGGGACAGCACTGGTCGGGTCACCACCCAGTTTCTTGCTAATATTGGAGGAGGCACATTAACGAGTTTGGTGTATTCGGTAGGAAGCTCTTCCTTGTGGAGAGTGTTTCCTGAGTGGGTTTGGAGCTGAGCCCCTGCATTTGCATGGCCAGCAGAGCAGCCGGTGCTTAAGAGTCCTACCGGTGAGATGGACGAGCCGGACCGGCACCCGAGTCGCTGCGCATGCGCGGCTACCAGTCGCAGCGAGGGCCGTGGGGAGGATGTAACGGAGGGACCCCACTCAGTCTTGGCTCGGAAAAGGCGCCTGAAAAATTGGTGCTCGAGATGAGGTCTGAACAGGGGTGACCTGAGCGGAAAGAGGGAGACCGTGCAACCAACCTGGAGCCTTCCAGCCAGGACCCTGCGGGCGGGGCTCAGACCTCAAGGTCCTGGTCTTTAGTTCAAGGGCTCAGAGGGGCGTGGGGTGACTGCTCAGGTTTGCCTGCTGAGACATTTATTTGGTCGTGGTCTGGAGAGTACTCGTTAGGGGAGCCAGGACGGGCGCGGAGAGAGGCTGTCGTCGTTCAGCACGAGTTGGCCCCAACTCGGCCTGGGGCCATGGCCCTGGAGGGGGTCAGAGGTGGCGGGACCTGAGGGTGTCCAGGAGGAAGATTGTGCAGGATCAGGAGGGCCTGGGGAGGCGCCCGGGCCCCCTGCCTGTGCCACTCGTGGGGTGGGGGCCGCTGGAGGCGGAGACGGGGGAGCAGGAGGGGGCCCGAGTTCCGTCTTGGCCTTGTTGAGTTTAAGGTTCCATCTACGCTTCAGATGGGGGAGGGAGGGGCAGCTGGGCAGAAACGCTGGGCCCGCCCCGCCCCCCGCCCCCTGCCCGGGGACGCACCTGCCTCCAGGTGGAGCCTCCGAAGGGTAAGAGGAGGGGCCCGGACGGGAAGAGAAGGGGCCGTGAGCAGTACCCTGGGGCAGCTCTGACATCCCACGGCGGGGTCGCGAGGCTGAGGATGCACGTCTTGGGGGGGCGGTGGCCGGAGGTTGAGGAAGCTGAGAGCACACGCGTCCCTTGGAGGTGGTGACACGGGGTCCCGGGTGACTTGGAGCTATTTTGGTGAGTGATGTGACGGGAACGGAAGGCGACTGGAAGAGGCCAAAGGACAAATGGAAAGGGGATAAACGGGGAATGCGAGCTCGTGCAGGCTGGGAGCCAGGCCAGGAGGGCGAGGCCGCGGCCGCAGCGCGTGTGGGGCTGGGGGCCCCGTTGCCACGGCCGGGGGACGCTGGAAGGACTTTCGGGTAGTGATGGGAAAGGGCCCAGTGGGGCTGCGGGGCGACAGCGTGGACACCCTGAGCAGACAGGAGGGTGAGACCAGGCGCCCCCCGGGCCTCGGCCGACACCCCGGGTATGAGGCAGGGGTGTCTCCTGGGCTTCCCACTCACAGCACCCTGGCTGTGTGTGTGCATGGGCGGGGGTCACCTTCGTTTCTGCAAGGTTTTTTCCTTCTTTTGGCTGAATGCTGTCCTTTGCATTGTTTCCGTGAAAAACCCTTCTTAGCTTCATTCCTCTACAGAATACGTCTTGCTTCTCTTTCTGCTTTTAAGCTTTCCTCTTAATCACTGCCTTTAAGCACTTGGATACCGATATGACTTGTATAGTTTCATTCATGTTTCTTGAACTTGATGTTTGTTGAGCTGCTTGCGTCTGTGGGTTTATAGTTTTAGCAATTTTAGGAACATTTTGCAAGTTATTTCTTCAAATATTTTCTTCTGTCCAGCCCGATCCCTTGGGGACCCGAATTCCACGTGTATTGCCTGCCTCAAGGTGTCCTACAGCTCTCTGAGGCTCTTTTTATTTTTTCCCATCTTTTTTCTCTGTGTATTTTATCTTGTATACGTTCTATTGTTGCATCCTCAGTATTCAACGATATTTGTTTCTGAAGTAATGTGCCGAGAATCCCATCAGTACCTGAAAAACCTCAGACGTGGAACTTTCTAAAAGTTTCACTTGGATCTTCTCAATACGGTCTGTGTTTTTATTTAGCATGTTCCGTTCATCCCCTCCTTCTTGAGCTTATGGAGATGGGAGAGCAGCCTTACCTTAGGGTAATTTGATGTGTGGCTTAGTCAGTGCCCTGCTGAGGACCTCTTCACATGTCCCATGAACTGTGGGCTTTTCCTTTCTGGCCGACGGGCTCACAAAGTGTTCCTGACCCCCTATGAGCTCTGCGGGTGATTCCACACGAGAGGGATGGGGTCCACAGCACAGGGGGGCATATTGGCCTTAGGAGCGGAGGAGAGAAAGGGAGTGTTGTTAAAAATGTTTATTAAGTTCTTAATTTCTACAGTTGGATTTTTCAGTTCTAGAATTTTCATTTTACTCTTTTTAAACAGTAAATTCTAAGAGAAAAGTCTAGCTGACTTTGAGTATGGCGATGACATTTTAGGTACAAACACCAAAGACACGATTCATGGAAGAAATAACTGATCAGCGGGACTTGGTGAAAATTAAAAATGTCTGCTCTGTGCAGAACACTGTCAACACAATGAACAGACAAGTCACAGCCTGGGGGAAAGCTTTGCCAAAGACGCATCTGATAAAGGACTCGTATCTAAAATATACAAAGGGCTATTAAAAATCAACAAAAGAAAATAAAAAACCTGATTAAAAACTGGGCAAAAGGGCTTCCCTGGTGGCGCAGTGGTTGAGAGTCCGCCTGCCGATGCAGGGGACGCGGGTTCGTGCCCCGGTCCGGGAGGATCCCACGTGCCGCGGAGCGGCTGGGCCCGTGAGCCGTGGCCGCTGAGCCTGCGCGTCCGGAGCCTGTGCTCCGCGGCGGGAGAGGCCGCAGCGGTGAGAG
>NW_021145540.1:10383-12440 GCF_002837175.3 Physeter macrocephalus
AAAAAAAAACCAAAACAACAACAACTGGGCAAAAGACTTGAACAGACACTTCACCAAGGAAGATACAAAGATGGCAAGTAGCATATGAGAGGATGCTCTACATCACGTGTCATCAGGGAAATGCAAATTAAAACAATGAGATCCCACTACACACCTCTTAGAAGGGCCAAAATCCAGAGCACTGACGACAGCAAACGCTGGTGAGGGTGTGGAGCAACGGGAACTCTCGTCACTGCTCGTGGGGATGCAGAGGTGGGAATACAGCTACTTTGGAAGTCAGTTTCTTACAAAACCAAACATACTCTTACCCTGTGATCCAGCGATGGTGCTGGATGAGTTGAAAAACTCATGAAAACAAGTTTCATGAGTTAAAATTCATGTTCACATAAAAGTTTGCACAGGGATGTTTATGGCAGCTTTAGTCATAATTGTTAAGACTTGGAAGCACCCGAGATGTCCTTCAGTAGGTGAGGGGATAAAATAAACTGTACTGTATCCAGACAATGGAATATTATTCAGCACTGAGAAGAAGTAAACCTTCAAGCTGTGAAAAGTCATGGAGGAACCTCAAATGCATATCACTGAGTGAAAGAAGCCAACCTGAAAAGTCCACAAACTGTGTGACATTCTGGAAAAGGCAAAACTATAGAGACAGTAAAAAGATCAGGGGTTTGGGGGGGATGAATAGACAGAGCACAGAAGATTTTTAGTCGATGAATCTACTCTATATGATACTGTAATGTGAATAAATGTCATACATTTGCCAAAACCCATAGAAAGTACAACACCAAGAGGGACCCCTAATGTGAGAGGACTTGGAGTGATAATTGTGACAAAGGCACCCCTGTTGTGGAGTGTTGGTCATGGGGGTGGGTGTGTATGTGGGGGGACCAGAGTAGATGGAAACTGCCATACTTTCCACTCCATTTCGCTGTGAACCTAAAACTGCTCTAAAAAAGTCTGTTTTAAAAAAAAAAAAAAGAGTAGGGCTTCCCTGGTGGCGCAGTGGTTAAGAATCCGCCTGCCAATGCAGGGGACATGGGTTCGAGCCCTGGTCCGGGAAGTGCCCACAAGTCGCGGAGCAAAAAAGCCCGTGCGCCACAACTACAGAGCCTGCGTCTAGAGCTCGCGAGACACAGCTACGGAAACCCGTGTGCCTAGAGCCCGCGCATCGCAGCAAGAGAAGCCACCGCAATGAGAAGCCCGCGCACCGCAACGAAGAGTAGCCCCCGCTCACCGCAGCTAGAGAAAGCCCGCGCGCAGCAACGAAGACCCAGCGCAGCCAAAAATAAATAAATTTTAAAAATAAATTAATTTTTTTAAAAAGAGTAAAGGATAAATTACCAAAAAAAATCTTTGTTATTAAAAAAATAAACTCCAGTTCTCTGATGAAATTCTACGTTTTGTAGTTTTTTTTCTTGAACACAGGTATTTTAAAAAGGGGGTGGTTTCATCTCTCTGAACAAGGTCACACTCATACGACGAACATTTTCAGAAAGTTCTCATCTAGACATGTGCTTTTCTTGAGGCTTAAACCATTCTCCCGTATAATCCGAACATGGAACATACAGACACACATGTCTAGGAAGAAAGACATTCTGAAGAGAGAGAGAAGGACAAAGCACATGTCTCAAAGTTTACCTCCTTTGTGATACTCACCTTTCCAGGGCTTGAAAAGGAGGGCCAGTGATGGGGCTGATGGCCTAATGGAGTTGTCCAGGTCTACGGTTCTCGTTTCTCACATGCAGGGTTTGCTTACCATTCGAGGTGCTGCTTCATTGCCTAAAATGTGGGATTGTTTGAGAGGGCTGAGAAAATTCTGATTGTCCTTTGGAGCAGCTGAGAACATGGACAGGAAGCCAGACAGGAAGCTTGTGTTTAAAATCCTGTTCTGTGGTTTCTCTTGGGTGAGTTATTTACTGAGCTCCTCTAGGACGTGCCTGCCTCAGAGGAGCAGCTGCCTCACCGGATGGTTGTGCTTCAGGGCGGGCAGGGTCCAGGGGGGCAGGGTCCAGGGGCAGTGTCCAGGGGGACAGGGCCCGGGGGGGCAGGGTCCA